>NC_090265.1:568377774-568686107 GCF_040414725.1 Anabrus simplex | reverse complement strand
GTCACCATGAAATTGGACTCGTACTCCCAAGTCCGCTCACCAGCGTGGAATCCAACCCGTACCTCGCACCTGAAGGTCTCGAATTTCTCGGAGGTCTGCGACAATCTTGATGCGGGTAATCACTCGTGGTTGAACTTTATACACGAGTGTCCACAGTCGTACAGTCCCCCGACACGTTCCCAATCACTTTTCACCAAAATTGTAAAATACTGTCTTTAATTGATGTAGGCGTACAGCAGATAGTTTGAAATATAGAATGTACACCTACTTGGATACTAGAGGCGTGCATTATTCGAACCTGAGACGAGGAAGATGTGCTTTGCTACATACGCAACCCTCATTACACATGAGTGGAACGTGTAATCTAAAATACCCGAGTTTGCTCCAGTTCTTTCAGCAGGGGTGATGGGCAACGCTCTCGAGACAGATTCTCGTGTGCTGCAAGCTGTGTGACGTCCCGGTAACTACGAGTGTAAGCTTGATAGTTATCATCAGCAGTTCTCACATGGAATCGTGTGTGACGATAAATTTTGTCAAAAGTCTAGGAAAGCACTGCATGTTGAACTATGAGCTCTTTCCCTTTAACGAAAGTGAATACAGACTGCCAGTATCTTAAACTGTTCACGAGTTATGTCAGGTGGACTTCTTAGCTGAATAACCCGTATAATTTGTTAATATCCCTGAACCGGTCAATGACTGGAAAACAGGTTGTAGGTTTTCATTTTCAGTTTCTTGATAATTGTTATTAGGATGTAAACCTACCTGCATGCCTCACAATCGTTTTGCAGGGTAGTTTCTTGTGATTCAGACCGGGCCGGAGGTGTTCTGTGACGATTCGTCTTCATTGATATTATGCGTTTGTAAGTGCCGGATCATCCCAGAAGTATTTCTGCCAATGTATTTTTACTTCTTTTGAATAAGCAACAAAGTGGGCTGTGCTATGTGAAATCTCTTAAAAATAACCGACATCCACGACTTACGTTGCGTTTTGGACATCATCTTCAAGTTGTCGCATGCAATTAGACACAGTTCACATTGCACCGCCATATATCGAAGTACCTACGTAATTATGACGCGAATACTCTAAAGCATTGTAAGTAATTATTTCGTTCGTCACCAAAATATCTGTAAACACAAGCAGTGGTCATATGTTATTGAATGCGGGGTCTGATAACGATGTACACCTGCCTGTCGGAAGAACTGGAGAAAAATGAAGCAATTTAGATTGCACATTCCACTCATGTGTAATGGTGATTGCATATGCAGCAAGGCGCATCTTGCCTCATCTCGAGTTCGAATAATACACGCCTCTAGTATCCAGTTACGTGTACCTACGGTAGCCGTCAGGTTCTGTACTTAAATCACTCATTCGTGTACCTGCCAGTGCATACAATGCCCGAATGCGTATCCTTTATAATTATGTTATACTGCGTCAAAATAGACCTCGGTAGAAACGAACGCCCTAGTCGCTTGTTGACACGTATTTACGCAAATAAGAAGGCCCGTGGTTGGCTATTCGCATATGCGGAATAAACAACATTCAGCTCCGACTACCTGTAGGCCTACGACACGCTGCTCGCCGCACAAAGTGGGGACGACGCTCTCGAGATTTCTCGAAATTTCTCGCGAGAAATAATTCATGCGCTAGTCTCGAGAAATCCCGAGAAATCTCGAAACATTTTCTCAGACTGCCCGTCACTAGCTGTAAGTATCCACACCTTGCCACGAGGTAAGTTTGACGAGTTGGGCGGGCTAGCCTACCTCACTCCTGCATCTACGTCATTCACAGCTGTTAACTCTTAAGCTAGCTCGTCCAGGTAGATGTAAACATATCGAGCTTGGAGTTCTCGGAGCGAATAATAATATTATGCGACATTGCTCTTCATGACATGCACTGTGCGTTCCTGGTACAAATACTTCAAGTGCTGATGGATGAAGAGAGACATAATGGTCATTTCATGTAGGACAATGTAACGACACCACACCTAATCGGTTCATTGTATTAAATAGGGACGATTTTGAGAGTCGTGTTGTTTACTGGTTTGAATTTACTGGTGTTCTTGTCCCTACGGCATTTAGAATTTGATCTATTTCACCTTAGAGTTATATGTACTTAAAATGTGCTTAAGAACTGAGAAACGTCACTTTGACCATCTTTATTAATACCGAGTTAAGTGTCTACAGTATTTATAAGTAAATTAGGAGCAGCTTCCTTCCAAAACAGCTCCTATTTTATCGATCTTTCCCTCTTTTAACTTAGTTTGCTCCCATTTTGTCCTTTAATTAAGAACGGACTCTCTGGAATGGAACATACTCACTATATTACGCACCGTATTCCTAATTGGAAGACGGCCACCGGGAAATCTGAGAATGACTTGAAACCAGCGCTCGTTCACCAAGTTTTCAGAATCTTAGTTTTACCATAAATAGTTTGCCGTAGCTTATTTGACGCTGAGTACTGTGCAGATACGGGATGGATCTTCCTGGGCAACGGGCGAGTGTTAATGCAACAAATGATCTTGGAGTGAGTGGTGGCGCTATATATTTATAAAATAAAAATTGAGGTAGCTTCAGGGCACGGACGTAATTACAACAACGGAACAGCTCTGCAAGCCATGTCATAATCTGACGAGTCAAGAAACTTAGAAACGGCTTGGAAAGATAATTTTTCTTATGGCGATTAATTGGATTTAGGTTTCGAGTCCTGAGAGCGTTACACTTTAATTTATTTCATCTTAGAGGTATATGTTCTAAAAGGTGCTTATGAAGCCGATGGTAGGTTATGTAAGGGCATACTCCGTTGACCCACAAGAACTCGGGATCGATTCCCCGTAAGGAGATGAATTCAGAAAAGAAACACATAGCCTTAGGGTTGAAGTTAAAAAAGATATCCGGCTCTAGACCTGTGTTCATTCCATACGCAGTGAGTATGTTTAGTAACTGAGAAAATCCTAGGGGTTAGGGGAAGAAGAAGGAGGTATGAAATTTAAATGGAATTGTCGTCATTCCTAGCTGCAATTAACTGTTAGTTAAATAAAAGAAACTTCTTCTTTTCGTATAAAACAATACATTTCAGAACATATTATCAAAATTAACCCATAACACGCTTATGCCAAAGAGCTTCTGAGAAATAGACTTTAAAACATAATGTGAAATACAAAATATATTTCGCTGTTTTCAGTACAAACTTATACAAAGCGTTGAAAGGAATCTGTTTCGTATACTAACAAAATAACATCAATATTACTGAACTGTAAACATCGTACTGTATCAAACGTTGCTTATAACTTGTCCAGAATGAAAACTGGTAGCAAAAGTGAATACAATCTTCATTTTCAATAACAGTACAACACAGTACAAAGCATAACTTACTACTGTATCTACGTCAAACCACGACATGTTACAGTAGTAACAGTGTGCCTCATTACTAGATGTTTAAAGTCTCACTGCATCCGGATCCCGGTACACGTTCTTTCAAACTGTTAAGTCCCTAGGTAACAGCATATGTATTACATGATATTGTTGTCATTTGAATGAATATTACCCGATTCCTGTGCACTCGAATGTCACTCTGTTCTACATTTTACTAATACTGTAAATCACTGCAGTCTGTTCTCAATATTCCATTTTTTCTCTATGCACACCTGGACGCCTCCCCAAAAATCTTCAGGGTAGTTTCGGATATCTCAAAAATTACCCTGTTTATATTTTAATGGGGAGAAAAAATAACAAGTCTGACCTAAACAAGCGCACAAAAAGAAAAGGAAAAGAATGCCAGCAGATAGGCAGACAGATGAACAAAACCATAAATAATAATAATAATAATAATAATAATAATAATAATAATAATAATAATAATAATATGGTAATGAGGTAGGATGAACACTGTCGCCTGGCCCAAGATCAACCCTTATTGGTGGTCTGTTAGTCAGGGCAGAAGGCAGTATGATAATAAGAAACTAAAATAATAACATATTACTATGTAGAGTACAATAGTGTCGGCAGGCGGCATCTGTAATTTAAACCAACCCTGTTTATATATTTTTTATATTAGCCGAATTTCTCCAGATTTCTTCCGACCTATTGGATTCAGCACCTCGCTACGTGGCTAAGACAGCAGGCTGTGGCTTTCTGTTCCCATTTTAGCGGGTTCGGATCCAGCTCAGTCCAGAGGTATTTGAAGGTGTTCAAATACATCAGCCTCCTGTCAGTAGAATAATCGGTACATAAACGAACTGCTATAGGAAACATTTCCGAAACGTAGCGCCTCCAGAGGCCGTAAAGCTAGTGGGACATAAAATCCATAACATTAACTGTTCTTTCACCAACCCATTGCACCTAGAGCACTCTTATATTACACCTCTCGTCAGGGCCATACACCGTCTGCACCAATTACCATCCATGGAGTACACCCATACAATCCTGGCCAGAGTGAAGGCGTTACCTTCAGGGTGGCCCGCCCCTCCCCTTCAGGGAGGGGAATGAAAGCATTTGTAGTAGTAGTAGTAGTAGTAGTCCCATACAATCTCACGCTCTATCACAGTGGTGCTCACGCTAGGCTTCGTCCCGCGGGCCCACAGGCAGGCAGGCGATGAGCGTATGCTATTCAGCCACAGTGACGCTGTGGTTACGTCACAGGTGGTGAACGCTGGACGAAGTTCTCTCAGCCACACTCAATCACTGCGGCGATACCCGTGTTAAAAATGGAGGCAGGAAATGATGAAGGAAATGGGGAGGTATCCACGTCATTTTCAATTTACATTGTAAATAAGTTTAATTCTGTTGTGTTTTTTTTTTTTTTTTGCTAGTTGCTTTACGTCGCACCGACACAGATATGTCTTATGGCGACGATGGGATACGAAAGAGCTAGGAGTGGGAAGGAAGCGGTCGTGGCCTAAATTAAGGTACAGCCCCAGCATTTGCCTGGTGTGAAAATGGGAAACCACGGAAAACCATCTTCAGGGCTGCCGACAGTGGGGTTCGAACCTACTATCTCCCGAATACTGGATACTGGCCGCACTTAAGCGACTACAGCTATCGAGCTCGGTTTAATTATGTTTATGGCGGTTTATATATTTTGAACGGGTACAGTAAATAGTTAGGACTATGGCCTCAAATATTATTGTCGTTATTGTTTGAGTCATGTCCATAGACTGGTTTGATGCAGCTGTCCATGCCACCCTATCCTGTGCTAACTTTTCATTTCGACTTTACTATTGCATCCTACATCTGCTCTAATCTGCTTGTCATATTCCTACCTTGATCTACCCCTACCGTTCTTACCGCCTAGACTTCCTTCAAAAACCAACTGAACAAGTCCTGGGTGTCTTAAGATGTGTCCTATCATTCTATATCTTCTTCTCGTCAAATTTAGCCAAGTCGATCTCCTCTAACCAATTCGTTTCAGAATCTCATCATTCGTGATTCGATCTATCCATCTCACGTTCGGCATTCTTCTGTAACACCATATTTCAAAAGCTTCTATTCTCTTTCTTTCTGAGCTAGTTATCGTCCATGTTTCACGTCCATACAATGCCGCGCTCCTGATCAAAGTCTTCAGAAACATCTATTTCCTATATCAATGTTTGAACTGAGCAAATTTCTTTTCTTAAGAAAGCTCTTCCTTGCTTGTGTTAGTCTGCATTTTATGTCCTTATTTCTGCCATCGTTAGTTATTTTACTAACCAAGTAACATTATTCAACCACTTCCCTTAAGACTTCATTTCCTAACCTAATATTTCCTGAATCACCTGCCTTCGTTCGACTGCACTCCATTACGTTTGTTTTGAACTTATTTATTTTCATCTTGTACTCCTTACCGAAGATTTCGTGCATACCATTCAGCAGCCTCTCGAGATCTTCTACAGTCTCAGATAAAATAACAATATCATCGGCAAATCTCAAGGTTTTGATTTCCTCTTCTTGGATTGTGATTCCCTTTCCAAATTCCTCCTTGTTCTATGTAAATATTGAAAAGGAGGGGGGAAAATTGCAGCCTTGCCTCACACCTTTCTGGATTGCTGCTTCTTTTTCAAAGCCCTCGATTCTTATGACTGCAGACTGATTGTTATACAGATTGTAGATAATTCTTCGTTCTCGGAATCTGATCCCAATCACCTTCAGAATCTTAAATAGCTTGGTCCAATCAACATTATCGAAAGCCTTTTCTAGATCTACGAATCCCATGTACGTGGGCTTGTCCTTCTTAATTAGATCCTCTAGGATCAGACGTAATGTCAGGTTTCTTCACGTGTTCCTACATTACTTCTGAAGGCAAATCGATCTTCTCCCAACTCAGCTTCAACTTGTCTTTCCATTCTTCTGTAAATAATACGTGTTACAATTTTGCAGACATGAGATACTGAAATAATGGTGCGGTGCTCTTCACACGTGTCACCACCGGCTTTCTTGGGAATAGGTATAACAACATTCTGCCGAAAATCTGATGGCATTTCTCCTGTCTCATACATCTTAAACACTAAATGGAATAACCTTGCCATGTTTGTTTCTCCTAAGGCAGTCAGTAATTCAGAGGGAATGTCTTCAATTCCAGGTGCCTTGTTCCTATTTAGGTCTCTCACAGCTCTGTCAAATTCTGACCTCAAAATTGGGTCTCCCATTTAATAAGTATCAACACCCGTTTCTTGTTCCAGAACCAAATCATCTACATCTTTACCTTGATACAACTGTTGGATATGTTCCTGCAATTTTTCTGCTTTGTCTTCTTTCCCTATAAGTGGCCTTCCATCTGAGCTCTTAATATTCATACACCTATATTTCCTTTCTCCAAAAGTTTCCTTGATTTTCCTGTATGCAGCATCTACCTTTCCTAGGACCATACAATCTTCGACATCCTTGCACTTCTCCTTCATCCATTCTTCCTTAGCTACCTTGCACTTTCTATCCACTTCATTCCTTAATCGCATGATTTGTTTTCTGCCCTCTTCATTGATAGCATTCTTGTATTTTCGTCGTTCATCAATCAGGTCTAGTATCTCTTGAGTTATCCATTGATTCTTAGTTGATCTTTTCTTCATTCCTAGCATTTCTGCAGCAGCCCTACTGACTTCATTTTTCATGACTGTCCACTCTTCCTCTATTGTGTTTCCTTCAGCCTTTTCATTTAGTCCATGTGCAACATGTTCTTTGAAACAATCCGTTACACTCTTTTCATTCAACTTGTCTAGAGCCCATCTCCTTGCATTCCTTCCTTTCTTCAATTTCTTCAACTTCAGATGGCATTTCATTACCAACAAGTTGTGGTCAGAGTCCACGTCTGCTCCTGGGAAAGTTTTGCAATCCAGCACCTGGTTTCTGAATCTCTGCCTAATCATAATGGAGTCTATTTGATACCTTTCAGTGTCTCCAGGTCTCGTCCGCGTATTGAACCCTTGAACTTGTAGAATTATGGGTTCAGTATACAGTATACACCAGTTTCTGAGTTAACTGACTTCCAACTGCGATCTTAGTATGATAAAAAATAATGCAACCATTCTTTTCTCCATCACCTTTCCCCACACAATGGTGGAGCGCGGGTGCGATCCTCGTCCCACATGTGAACTTGCACCGCTGTACAGCCTGATTTCTTTCTTTCCAATAAGTAGTATTGCATGTATTAAATGTTTTCAAGTATTACATTTTTGTATTGTTTTAGCGTTGCGTCGGCTTAGACAAGTTTTATGACAACGATGAGATAGGACAGGGTTAGGCTGGAAAAGGAAGCGACCGTGGCCTTCATTGAGGTACAAATCCAGAATTTGCCTGGTGTGGAAATGGAAAAGCATGGAAAACCTTCTTCAGGTCTGCCGAATGAGGGGTTTGACCCCAATAACGTACAAACGCTACACGGCTGAAGGGTGTTCTCAGTTCGCTCGGTAACACATATTTCTGTAATTGTTGGTTGTGTGATGCCTCGTGAGAATAAAGAGGCACGCATTGAGACACAATCCAGTACCCAGTCCCCGAGCCATAGGAATTAACCATATTCGAGAAGGAGCCCATTTCCCAGGTGGGAATTGAACTCCGAACCTTCTGAACTTAAGGTCACTATGCTGACAATTCAGAGTACGAGCTGGATAATGACATGATTATTTGCTGGAATTATGATACTCTCTGTTAACATTCCTTGAATAAAATATTCGAAATGTCCCTCCTCTATCTGAATACAGCGCTCCATCTCATCGAATTCCGGACATACTCCAGCATTCCTTCCTTTGTGTGTATGGTCTGACAGACTTCACAATTCGCTCACGCGGGTTGCTGCAACACCATTCATTTTGGCCAATACTGATACTCACTGTAACATACCAATGCCCCGGAATTAGTTCTGGAAATTAAACGAATTGGCGTACACTAGATCAAATTTGACAGTCGGATAGGTCAGAGACTCGAAACTTTAATCCATTTTTCTTCACTACATATGAGGAATCCGGCTCAGATATTTGCTCTAAATTCTTGTTACACCTTGTACTTCACCTAGTCTCATGGAGACGTTTCAGATATACAGTACTTCTCTATGTATCCCCTAAAGAATCGGGTTTATTACAAGGTCAAGCAGTGTTTATATCAGAAATGAATTGGGGCACAACTTTCAATAATTGATTAGAAAAGTTTATTAAAAACTTTCTGTCTCATCTCTACACTCAACAACACATTGCGCAATTACTCGGCACAAAAAGACAAAAGAATCATAGCTTCAGTCATAGAGTAATAATAAATTTAGCGCGGTTCCGGTGCGAGAAGGTTGGAGACATAATCTCTGGATAAAACAATTGAATAATAAAAAAAGTGAAAAATGTGAAAAATACTACACACGCTATGAACTATTTTTCTCGTCATGTCAAACTTTTAACGACACTAAATACATAAGAAGAATTATTAATTCCAATATGTTTTACTGCTACTTTGACGTGTGTTCCTTCAGAGTTGGATATAAGTTAACAACATTTGCCGCTGTACATTAGAAAATCGCAGTGGCTTTGAGTAGCCAAAATTGCCGTAGAGAAACAACTCTCCTTTTGTCAAAAGCCTTTAATCACTCTTCCTGGCATTCATATATGAAATGAAACTACAGACATATTGTTTGTACCACTCTTACAGCATATCTACAGTACTACCTCCTTCGGACGATTTCCCTTTAAAGTTGTCAAATCGAAGAGACCAGAATAAGATTTGATCATTCTAAACAGTACAGCTACACATGTATAGAAAATTCACTTGTAAGTTTACCAGGGACAAAACAATAGTGAGTACAGGAAGCGACATCGTTCGAGCACTTTATGAACGCATTAAGATAGACACAATAATTGTTCTCCCGACAAGTCCATCTGCTGCATATGCCATTAGTGCATTTATCTGACTGACTGCATACGGTTGTATCAGTTTCAGTTGGAAATATTACTGTAAGACCCTTCACTTAAATGGAGTTTCATCAATGCAAAAAAAAAAAAAAAAAAAAAAAAAAAAAGGATTTGAGGTTTCCACTTCAATGAAACACTGTATTCGTCGCCATAAGACCTATCTGAATCGGTGCGATGTAAAGCAAATCGTAAAGAAAGAAGAAATCGTCCGTTGCTTGCAAATTAACTTCGTGGTGTTTCAATATGTCTGAAGACCAAAGCACAATTTGTGTGTGTGTGTCCTTGTATGTTTAAGATGAGAACACCAAACTTTGTACACAAATTAGCCATTACAATTCTGACCATCCGCTCGAGGGAACATTTATCATGCCTGGAACGGGGAGAAGTTCATGTGATACACCGGCAGCATGGTATACGTATGGCAGGCCGAATGTTTCGCTGTTACTTTTGTTTCCGTCGTCAGATTGTGAAAAGCGAGCGACCCCTCCGAGTTTGATAGAAGTCAATTTGTGATTGCAGAGCATCTTTCTCTGAAACGATGGGCTTGATGACTGTTCCCTTGCCTCTGTTATGAACACGTATCGAAAGTGGTACAACGATGGGAAAACAATGCTATTGGCCTTATGTCGCACTGACACAGAGAGGTCTAATGGCGACGATGGGATAGGAAATACCTAGGAGTTGGAAGGAAGCGGCCGTGGCCTTAATTAAGGTTACAGCCCCAGCATTTGCCTGATGTGAAAACCATCTTCAGAGATGCCGACAGTGGGATTTGAATCCACTCTCTCCCGGATGCAAGCCCACAGCCGCGCCTCCAACTCGCCCGGTTGGGGTAAAATGAAACATCATCCAGCCATGTGTCGACAGCGGCTCTTTGATGCCAGAGGCTATCGTGCATTCTTCGGAACGACCACAACACGGACACAGTTCGAGAAAATTTCAGGGGTACAACAATGGTGACCAGGGCAATGTTTAACTGCACGTGGTAGCGTATCACATTGTGGAGTCGAAGACCCGAATGCACCCTAATGATGACTGCACTCCACGGCAGCTGTGCATATGGTGGGCAAAAAATAGTCAACATTATAGCGTGGATGATTGAAGAAAAGATCACCTGATCTGACTGATCCAGATTCATGGTTCGAAACATCGACGACGGAGTGCGTACATGCCGATTACCATCGGCTCTTGGTCACACTGTTGGACAGACACAGGCCAAGGAGGAGGTTGTGATGGGAGCTCTCTGTAGTTCATAATTCCAGTACACCAATCCCTGCACGTTACTGGGAACCATGTCCATCAGTTTATATGAACAGTGTCCGGCTCCATGGCTAAATGGTTAGCGTGCTGGCCTTTGGTCACAGGGGTCCCGGGTTCGATTCCCGGCAGGGTCGGGAATTTTAACCTTAATTGGTTAATTTCGCTGGCACGGGGGCTGGGTGTATGTGTCGTCTTCATCATCATTTCATCCTCATCACGACGCGCAGGTCACCTACGGGTGCAAATCAAAAAAGACCTGCATCTGGCGACCCGAACATGTCCTCCGACACTCCCGGCACTAAAAGCCATCCGCCATTTCATTTTATATGAACAGTGTTCCGTATGGATGACAGCCAGTTCCAGCAGAGCAGTGCCATGCCACATTGTGGAGGACTGGTCCGAGGAATATGACGGTGAATTTGCTCGAATGCTATAGCTCCCAAACAGCCTGGTTATGAAACCAGTTGATCATTCGCAGTTCGACTTGGAGCAGTGGCTTCGTACATCATCACCACCGCTCCACAATGTACGCCAACTGGAAGACCTGTAGTTTCACATGTTGTACGAGGTACCCTACGGTACATTCAGCCTCTTCTTAAATCGATGCCTCGCCGACTGGCCGCAGCTCTGTGGGCTTAATGTTGTTCTTTACCTTATTAAGAGGTGGTCATAATGTAATGGTACATGGAAGTATTTAAAATGTACCACTCAAAGGATACATTTTACGTGCATGTTATTTAAAGATCTGTGAATTTATCAATCAATCAATCAATCAATCAATGAATACTGATCTGCATTTAGGGCAGTCGCCCAGGTGGCAGATTCCCTATCTGTTGCTTTCCTAGCATTTTCCTAAATGATTTCAAAGAAATTGGAAATTTTTTGAACATCTCCCTTGGTAACTTATTCCAATCCCTAACTCCCCTTCCTATAAATGAATATTTGCCCCAGTTTGTCCTCTTGAATTCCAACTTTATCTTCATATTGTGATCTTTCCTACTTTTATAGACGCCATTCAAACCTATTCGTCTACTAATGTCATTCCACGCCATCTCTCCGCTGACAGCTCGGAACATACCACTTAGTAGAGCAGCTCTTCTTCTTTCTCTCAATTCTTCCCAACCCAAACATTGCAACATTTTTGTAACGCTACTCTTTTGTCGGAAATCACCCAGAACAAATCGAGCTGCTTTTCTTTGGATTTTTTTCCAGTTCTTGAATCAGGTAATCCTGGTGAGTGTCCCATACACTGGAACCATACTCTAGTTGGGGTCTTACCAGAGACTTATATCCACTCTCCTTTACATCCTTACTACAACCCATAAAGACCCTCATAACCATGTGCAGAGATCTGTATCCTTTATTTACAATCTCATTTATGTGATTACGCCAATGGAGATCTTTCCTTATATTAACACCTAGATACTTACAATGATCCCCAAAAGGAACTTTCACCCCCATAAACGCAGTAATTAAAACTGAGAGGACTTTTCCTATTTGTGAAACTCACAACCTGACTTTTAACCTCGTTTATCAACATACCATTGCCTGCTGTCCATCTCACAACATTTTCGAGGTCACGTTGCAGTTGCTCACAATCTTGTAACTTATTTATTTCTCTATAGAGGATAACATCATCCGCAAAAAGCCTTACCTCCGATTCCACTCCTTTACTCATATCATTTATATATATAAGAAAACATAAAGGTCCAATAATACTGCCTTGAGAAATTCCCCTCTTAATTATTACAGGGTCAGATAAAGCTTTGCCTACTCTAATTCTCTGAGATCTATTTTCTAGAAATATAGCAACCCATTCAGTCACTTTTTTGTCTAGTCCAATTGCACTCATTTTTGCCAGTAGTCTCCCATGATCCACCCTATCAAATGCTTTAGACAAGTTAATCGCGATACAGTCCATTTGACCTCCAGAATCCAAGATATCTGCTATATCTTGCTGGAATCCTGCAAGTTGAGCTTCAGTGGAATAACCCTTCCTAAAACCGAATTGCCTTCTATCGAACCAGTTATTAATTTCACAAACATGTCTAATATAATCAGAAAGAATGCCTTCCCAAAGCTTACACACAATGCATGTCAAACTTACTGGCCTGTAATTTTCAGCTTTATGTCTATCACCCTTTCCTTTATACACAGGGGCTACTATAGCAACTCTCCATTCATCTGGTATAGCTCCTCCGACCAAACAATAATCAAATAAGTACTTCAGATATGGTACTATATCCCAACCCATTGTCTTTAGTATATCCCCAGAAATCTGTACAATTCCAGACGCTTTTCTAGTTTTTAACTTTTGTATCTTATTGTAAATGTCATTGTTATCATACGTACATTTTATTACTTCTTTGACCTTAGTCTCCTCCTCTATCTCGACAGCATCCTTGTAACCAACAATCTTTACATACTGCTGACTGAATACTTCTGCCTTTTGAAGATCATCACATACACACTCCCCTTGTTCATTAATTTTTCCTGGAATGTCCTTATTGGAACCTGTTTCTGCCTTAAAATACCTATACATACCCTTCCATTTTTCACTAAAATTCGTATGACTGCCAATTATGCTTGCCATCATGTTACCCTTAGTTGCCTTCTTTGCTAGATTCAATTTTCTAGTAAGTTCCTTCAATTTCTCCTTACTTCCACAGCCATTTCTAACTCTATTTCTTTCCAGTCTGCACCTCCTTCTTAGTCTCTTTATTTCTCTATTATAATAAGGTGGGTCTTTACCATTCCTTACCACCCTTAATGGTACAAACCTGTTTTCGCATTCCTCAACAATTTCTTTAAACCCATCCCAGAGTCTGTTTACATTTTTATTTACCGTTTTCCACCGATCATAGCTACTTTTTAGAAACTGCCTCATGCCTGCTTTATCAGCCATATGGTACTGCCTAACAGTCCTACTTTTAAGACCTTCCTTTCTATCACATTTATTTTTAACTACGACAAAAAGAGCTTCATGATCACTAATACCATCTATTACTTCAGTTTTCCTATAGAGCTCATCTGGTTTTATCAGCACCACATCCAGGATATTTTTCCCTCTGGTTGGTTCCATCACTTTCTGAATCAGCTGTCCTTCCCATATTAATTTATTTGCCATTTGTTGGTCATGCTTCCTGTCGTTCGCATTTCCTTCCCAATTGACATCTGGCAAATTCAGGTCTCCCGCTACAATCACATTTCTTTCCATGTCGTTTCCCACATAGCTGACTATCCTATCAAATAATTCCGAATCCGCGTCAGTGCTACCCTTTCCCGATCTGTACACTCCAAATATATCAAGTTGCCTATTATCTTTAGAAATGAGCCTTACACCTAGAATTTCATGTGTCTCATCTTTAACTTTTTCGTAGCTTACAAATTCTTCTTTCACCAGAATGAACACTCCCCCTCCCACCCTTCCTATCCTATCTCTACGATACACCCTCCAGTGCCGTGAGAAAATTTCTGCATCCATTATATCATTTCTCAGCAATGATTCAACTCCTATTACAATATCTGGTAAATATATATCTATTAAATTACTTAATTCTATTCCTTTCCTTACAATACTTTACTTGAAGTTTGCAGGCAGCATGGAACTAAAAAATGTTATATCCCAGTAGGTACTGGATGTTCGAAGAATAGAATTGAAATGGTTTAATTCTTAGCAACTTTTGTTCAAGTATATCGCGGTAAATTAAATGTCATGTTGTACGACGTCGGTGACACATTTGGTGTTTAATCGGCAAAATAAATTATACCTGAGCCATAGGCCCTCCAATTAGAGTTCCGAATTCTCTGCCATCTTGTAGTGGAAAATGGAACATCGAAATCGATAAGCAGGCGTCAGTTCAAAGTGGCTGTTTATGGTAACTGGAGCCATACGATTATTATTATTAATATTATTATGCAAAATCTGGAAATCATGAATATGATTTGTAACTATTGGTGTTTGTTTCCCATCTGAATTGACCTCCTTTCACCTCCCTGTCATAGTAATCTCATGCATTTGTTTATTTAAACTTCCTTCACTTGAGGCCTGCCGTACGGCAAAGTATAATATGTAAACAATTATCTACTTAATGTTATCAACAATTGTAATATTAACCGTAATTATTACAGACTATAAAGATGATACCTCAGAATGAAAATAGATCTTCCTAAGGAAGTTGTGTCGACAAGTACGGTAATATTTAACTCAGAGAGGTAAACCAGTGACAGTGTAGACTATCGGCATGTCAACGACGGTTACGTTTCGGTAGTTGATAAAAAATTCGCGTCCTTGCATTCACTTAGGTAATGAAGATATTTTAAAGTACACCTCCAAGGGAGGTAAACCGCACGTACAATCGCAGACAAAGAAAGCTTACTCACCTCTCCTCTTCTCTGCTCCCTCGATGGACGTGCGCCCGGGTTGAGAAACGGATCATTAGTTAGGAATGAGGCAATACTTACACTATTTTGTCTAAAAGTTACAATCTTTAACTTTCTTGACTGAGAGATATGCTTTAATTTCAAAAATGACGTATACAAAACTGTTATAAAACAAAATACTTTATCATACTATAAACATATATTTTTTAAAAAAATTCCTGAAGAAAAATTGAAATTGAAGAGAAAAATTGCCCTCCCCATTTGTTTATATTGGCAAACAGACACTAATCTGAAGTCAAGTTTGTTTGGTTACTTTATCAGTGAGACTTTATAAAACCCAATTACCCATTCAAGGCAATAATAATTAATATTAACTGTACACTCTTTTTCAGTCATTAAACAGATTATGTTCTCATGTAGGGAAATAACATAATTTTTAACTGAGGAAAAATATGATTTCGTTATCTTAAGAAACTTTTTCTTCGAAAAGAGGAAAGAACTCCTTACAATAAGAACATTTATTTCGGCAGTTACCACTATCACGTGTTTATTCAAAAAGCAATAAAAATAACATTTAATCATCAGTAGCCTACTATTTCAGACTTATTGTAGGAAAATGCTTAATGCTCTTAGATTTTTTTGGCAATACGCATTTAATAATAACAACCCGTGTGTATTTCGTTTCTTGTTATTGCGCGACCAGAAATACTGTGAAGTATATACATTAACTATCAAAACTTCAGGACTGTGCCGGAGGTATACCTTCTCCGTCAATTTGAACCGCGCGCCTTCTAGAGGCTATCTGTGTTATGAATCTGAAACTGTGTATCTCAAGAAGTTTGGACCTTTAGTCCTTAGATGTCTCTACTATCGACTTGTGTGCTCCTTCTGGCGGGAAGACGGACAATTAAATTTTAAGGGAATGTTCACTTTGCTATTTTGGTAAGCCTTGTGTGTTTGTAATTTTTTATGTGCTTAGGTTGTCAGCACTCCGACGACTTCCTTCTTCCTTACGTTATGGAGCCACCAGAAATGTTGTATATTATTTTTGTAGCCAATTTAAATGGGGGAGGGGTGTACAGGCATTCTGCCTAGGTCAAGAGAGTTCGAGATCCTTCCCCTTGAGTTGCTATGTAAGCTGGGCACTTTTGGGTCATTTTGTCATCTTTTTCGTTGCGGTCTTAGAGTACGTACGGTGTAAATGGAGGCAGGGGCAGTATTGCCCGTCGTCGAAAGGCTCTAAAACTTAAGGTAATGGCAGACTTCTCTTAAATATGTAATAGCTCCAGACAGTTAACTTGAGATTTCTAACCTCTTTCTCAATGTAAAGTTCCGAAGTTTAATACTACCTTTCAAATGTAAATTTTCACCCAAGTCTAAGGACTCTACTCAGATCCCTGCTGGGAAATATGTAACTTACGAAATAAAGAGTGTTCATCTTCTATTTATTCCCATTCAACTTGATACGGGTGTGACTATGATTTTCTAAAATTCTAACTACTTCAAACCATTTTGGAGTTTAATATTTCGCCATCAAGTCACCCTCTATAGTATAAGCCTAGCCTATGTAAGTTCGGGCCATAAGCCCATGTAGGATTTTTAAGTGTATTTCAAAAGGAATGCAAGCGTTTCGCCTCCTAGCATTTTGGTTCATGGCCGATCTCTTAATCCTTTTCCTGTTGTACGCTAAGATCATTTAGAATGATCACTTATTGCCCCTGTTTAAAATCTCATTCGTTATTGACAAATGTGTAACAGACTGTCGAGTTGGAATAACAATAAACACTGTTTTCGAAGTTTATCTAGTGTTAAATTTGGATGAGATACTTGTGCCTTTGAAAGGATGGACTGTTATACATTTTGGAGCTTATTGTCCTAAAGTGTAACAGAGTGGAGCAAATGAAGAGTGGAAATGCTAAACGATCTTAGTGCCAAAAGTGAAATTTTTCAGAAAGAAAAAAAATCACATCTCTGTGAGAAATGAATATTTATTTGTAATTAAACACAAATGAACTCTTTACATGATTATAAACATGTTGAAAAAGGTTTGTTTAATTATCTTCAAACATGAAATAGTTATGAGGCCTTTTGAGCAGAAAGATCTAAGTACACAAAGTTTTGACACAGGTAATAGATCTAAGTGCCACGAGACAACCGTGACGTTGTTGAGCTAACAGCTGTTGGAAAAAGTCCTTGTACTTTTCATCCACGTAATCAATAATGGTGGAAAGATCATTTGGTTTCTTGGTGCCAAGGGAACTGTAGCTGGAAGTTTTTCCAATTCCACAGCTGCAGTGTCTTTCATTGTCTTGCCTTTCTTCAGTACATGAAAATACTCCCAGTCACACAGATCGGAAAAGGTCGTTTTTCAGAACACAATACCAGGCTGTTGTTTGCTTATTTTCAGCAAAGAAACCTGAGTTTTTTTGTATCAATGCACTCAGAAGTCTTTTGCTCAAAGTCGAAGAAACTGTCATACGTGTTCAACACTAGGAAAGGTTTTGTAGGCCTAGCTTGCTTGATCACATTTTCAAGATCTTCCATTACTTGCAGTTTGGCTGTCTAACTGCGTTTCTCTATAAGAGCGAAATCGCGATCGGCAACTGAAAAACTGTGCCCAGACAATAGAAATTTATGTTCTACTGACTTGAAAATACCCCCCTTCTACTGTGTGCATGTACAAAAATATTAACATTCGATTTTTTTATTTGGCCTGAGCAATTGTCACTTCATACGACAAGATTCGTTTTTCCGTTTGGAAGTAAACCAAAGTTTAGAGCCTGAAAAATACAAGAAGCCATCGCATTCCCTCCTCTACCTCCGTGACCCCTTGTGCCACAAGCACATTATGCCATCATTCGTATAGGTAATGTGAATGTTAAAGTTATAGCAAGAGAGTTGACGCAAATAATACATGTTACTGTGCGCCAATTTAGGCAAAAGGAAAACTTTATCTAAATCCTCAACAATGGTGCAATGTTGGCTGCGAGGTAATATGCTGGATATTGTGTCATTTCTCAATACGGAAAGGGCATTCTCAGCTTTTCTATGGTAAAACTCGAGCGCGAGCTCAGCTAGCGGCAGACGGTTGTGGCACATAGATCCACTAGAAGAGCAGGCTTGTCTGAACATAGGACTAGCGTATTCTGTTAGGGACTGTAGTAACTCAAAGGAGCAAATGAGGCACATAAATCCCTTAACACAGCACTGGAGCAAACACATAGATCGGTTAGTAGTGAAAAAACCCGAAAGTTAAAAAATGGCACTTAGATCCTTTAGCATTTCCACTCCTCAAATATGCTCTTGTAAATAATGTACCTTAGAGCTACCATGCTCTTTCATTTGTAAACAATTGTATCGAAAACCTTCTCTATTGTACCTGATTCTTGACTTTAAGTCATTGTTGTGGTCAGAGCTGACGAGTCAAAAAGAAAGGAAGGAAATAAAATTTCAAAATTTAGTGTTTTAAATTGTGCTCTTATCTTTTCTCTGTCGATCCGTTCACGCCCGCACCTTCTTAAATCTCTGCTTTCCAAAAAATCCCCGGAGCAAGGACCATCAGCGAAAACCAGTTAATGAGCTCCTAGTTCAACATTTATGGCACGAACTTGTCTGAAAATATGTTTTGGCTTATTCATGTTGAAAATGTTTCTCTTCATTCGATATCGCAACGGTTGTTTTTCAGAATGTGTTTAAACAGTAAAATATTTTGCAGACCAAATCAAATCAAACCCCATGACACTACAGCCTTTGAAGGGCAGATTATGAGGTGTTGTGTGGTCAGCACGAATCCTCTCGGCCGTTACTCTTGGCTCTCTAGACCGGGGCAGCTATCTCGCCGTCAGATAGCTCCTCAATTTTAATCACGTAGGCTGAGTGGACCTCAAACCAGCCCTCAAGTCCAGGTAAAAATCCCTGACCTGACCAGGAATCGAATCCGGGGCCTCCGGGAAAGAGGTAAGCACGCTACCCCTACACTCCGGGGCCGGCTATTTTGCAGACCAATTCGTACAATCAGGAATTCATTAACCGATTTTTGCTGGTGGTCTTAATCTTTTGTCAGGTACTATACATATAGAAATTATGAACAGTAATTTCGCAATTCCACCGTCTCTATTCAACTATTTATATATTCCAGGCCGAGTACCTAACTTTCAAAACACGATCCCATCTTTGACGGCTTTGTCTGTCATATCACATTTGTACGGTGTGGAAAGATCAATATGTTATCTTTTCCTTTGACTCTACCCTTCCTTCCACATACCAGCTGTCCTTCCAAACTCTCTCTCTCAGACAGAACTCGGAAATGAATCAGAGCACTCGAAGAGAGCAGCTAATAGCGCCAGCGTGTTCACCTACAGACGCTGACATCTATAATTAAAGGATACTGCAAAATTTAATAGTTTTACTTTTACAAATCCATAATTTCGTCTGAAGTAGACAACATAACCGTCCCAAGTGGCCATAGTCACCCCTGTGCTAATCATCACTCGCCCTATATATTACCAGCTTAACCTTGTTCGTTCAGACTGAAAACTATCAGTTAAGGAAATCCCTTTTATCACCTTCTGGAGTTTCTGTGCGTAAGATATAACAAATTACATCACTTTGCTCAGACTGCGGAAGCTATTACCGATCTGCCTGCCCCACTCTCTCCCTCCTCTAGTAGGCTGAAGTGATTAATGGCCCTTTTCCCCCTCCACCCGACCCTATGGCGGCCCTCGGAAATGACGTTAGTCGTACTTACATGCCCAGACCATCTCTCCTTCTTACGACTTTATCTCCTAATCTCCCTAGTCCAGTTTATTGATCAGTATTGAACATCTGGTCATTAACCCCTCACCACTTAATTCTGACCTTATTTTACGCGGCGGAAGATACGGGATCTAAAACCGACAATTCATCAAAACACGTACAGTAATGACAAGAAACAAAGGACAATGAGTGGAATATATCTCACTGTACTGTTTATAAAACCAGATTATCAATTAAAAAAATGAAAATCAATATATTCAGTCATTTAACAGAGAATGGAAGAAAGCAGGGAAAAGAGCAAAACTATACAATATTATCAGTCATGTGATGAAAGAAATACAGTATAAAGAAGGTGGAATCAGAGAAGATTCATGTAGATAGTAGTCAGGATATATACAGTACGTGAGGAAGTATCCTGGCCTTTATGACCTGATTAAAGTCTTTTACACCGGGCGAGTTGGTCGTGCGGTTAGGGGCGCGAGGCTGTGAGCTTGCATCCGGGAGATAGTGGGTTCGAATCTCACTGTCGGCCGCCCTGAAGATGGTTTTCCGTGGTTTCCCATTTTCACACCAGGCAAATGCTGGGGCTGTACCTTAATTAACGGCACGGCTGCTTCCTTCCAACTCCTAGGCCTTTCCTATCTCATGTCCGACTCGTTGGCTGAACGGTCAGCGTACTGGCCTTCAGTTCAGAAGGTCCCGGGTTCGATTCCCGGCCGGGTCGGGGATTTTAACCTTAATTGGTTAATTCCTACGGCACGGGGGTTGATCCTCATTTCATTCTCATCACGACGCGCAGGTCGCCTACGGGGGTCAAATAGAAAGACCTGCACCTGGCGAGCCGAACCCGTCCTGGAATATCCCGGCACTAAAAGCCATACGACATTTCATTTCATCTCATCATCGCCGTAAGTCGGTGCGACGTAAAAGCCACTAACAAAAAATGATGTCTTTTACAATTTATTTTACGTCACACCGACAAAAATAGGTCTTAGGGCGACGGTGGGATAGAAAAGGCCTAGGAGTGGGAAGGAAACGAACGTAGCCTTAATTAAAGTACAGCCCGAACATTTGTCTGGTGTGAAAATGGGAAACCACGGAAAACTTTCTTCAGGGCTGCCGACAGTGGTGCTCGAACGCACTATTTCCCGGATGCAAGCTCACAGCTGCGCGCCGCTAAACGCACGGCTAACTCACCCGGTGGTTAAAGTCTAGAAAATGTCTCAAATATCTAAATGTGTAGGGGTCAATAAGTAATAGTGATACATCCAAGACGAATTTATGAGATATTGCACATCTGATATACTGTATATAAGTGATACTTCAGTAATTTTGTAAAATTTTCTTCGTGGCCATATATTTAATGTTATATTACAAAAAATCCAACTGCATCAATTATTATGATAACAAGAAATGAACAATTCTCTCTCCCCGGTTGGTGGTTATCCATGACTGGGAGAGTAGATTATTACTAAATGTTTTCATTCCTGCCCTCAAGGGGGAGGCGGACCTCCTAGACGGTGACGACGTCTCCCAGGCCAGAAGATTTGTACCGGGGAAGGAGATGTGTGGAGATGATGAGAGAGTTGGTGGCCGTGGCCTATAATAGGAACTGTACCGGCATTCGCCTTAGTGCAGGAGAATGGAAAACCACGACAAAACATTCTCAGGACAGCTGACGGTGGGGTCTAACCGCTCTCCGTCTTCCTAATACAGAAGCGGAGAACCGCAGTAGATCCGTGGCCACCGCCCCTCTGCCCGGTTGTCAGACCACGGGTCACCCGTTGTCAGTTGAGGGCCAAGATCCATTGTGCATCCGCTAACAGAGTACATTACACTAGTCATTTATTCATTCATTGGATTAGAAGAAATGGAAGCGTACAAGGAATCCAAGATATTATATATAAATGAATTTCCAGTTTTCCCTCTAGCATAACATCGGAATGGTTTCAATACTCCTGGTATAGATCTAAGATCCCTCCTCGAAAAAGGATGAATGCAAGTAAAAACTTTTCAGGTTATTAGACAGCTTTCATACAGATCTCTGTGGTGCTTTCTGTTAGCCACTGTCATGTTCTTATATGCGTAGCTTCTATCCCCGTTGACGTAGTGGTATCTGAGGATGTCAAAATGCATCAACTCAATGGCGTTGAACTCCAGCGCGTTAAAAATCTCTTATGGGGTAAATTTATGTCACCTCTTAAAAACCTGTAACATTTAATTAGTTGATAAATTGCTGTTTGATTTGGGACTCGTACATGGATAATTACATCCGATATCGTTTTATCCAATAAATTAGTTGAAATGTCAATGAATAAAGTTCTCTAATGACATTTTATGTTTTTTTTAAACATTTTAATTTTACAGATTGAACTGAATATAAACAACTTTGCCTGAAGGGAGATTTACTTGTGATCGTCAATAATATCTGATTATATTTCACACCATTAGGTAAAATATTAAATTGTAATGATAGGAAATCCTCGCCAACTTTACTAGCCATCTTCAGTCGTTGTGTAATTTTCCAGATTTTAAGGGAGAGTTAGCCTTCTAAATAGTTTCTTTCAAGAAAAGAAATTAACAAAACTGAAAACAAATGCGAACAATAGTATTTAAATAAAATTGGAAAAACTGGAGTAATCCTCATTTTGGGTCATTTTAAAACCAAAAAAGCAGTTCTCGTGTACGAAAGATGCAAATTTCTGCAAAGAATTTACAACAGAGTAGCAGAATACCGTAAAAATTTAGTAGGTCTTTTAAAAAAAATTGAACATGATGCTCTAAATTACAAGCATCTGGACCTCATGTGTGTAAGCATTATGCATCTGTAAGTTCATCGCATGGATCTGCCTACTGAAGGTGGCATAGACGTACTTGGTTCATTCAAGAGGACGCAGAATTTCTTTTCTACAGTCTGCTTTACGTCGCACAGACAGATAGGTCTTGTGAGGACGATGGGACAAGAAAGGGCTAGGAGTGGGAACGGAACGACCGTGGCCTTATTTAAGGTGTGAAAACGGGTAACCACGGAGAACCATCATCAGGGGTACCGACAGTGGGGTTCGAAACTACTATCTCCCGAATAGCAGCTGATAGCTTCGTGATTCAAACCGCACAGCCACTTGTCCGGTGACACAGAATTCATTCCCCGTCCAGAAGTCGAGACATATGATTCATTGAGTGCTTATTCAATATATGGCCTTCATTTCCACTCCTGTATAAATTATCATGGCCTGTACTGATATTCTTCTTCTTCTTTGATACATAAACTTGATGACGTTACATTGTTTCTTCGAGGGATTGTTAACGATGGTACTATTTTAAATGGAAAGTACAATAGTTTAATAGGAGTAGTAGTAATAGACACATCGCCATTATCATCACCATCATTCTTATCACCGTTTCTGGTTTACAGAGGGGCTTGGGGCATTCGTGGATACTAGAAATCCTAAAACATGGGTTAGATTGTGAAATAGCAGTTTAAAGTTTAAATTGGACGTTGATATTAATAATAGATTATGCCAGACATACCTCTCAGGTCCCTTCCAACAGCGCAGCTCAGTGGTAGGGCATCCGTAGCAAAATTTGAAGATCGTGAGTTCGGATCCCTCTGGTGTCCGGTTGGTTATTTTTGTTCTGTACTTAACACCTTTTCGATATGTACTATATCTAAATAACACGAACTCTTAGGTCGAAAGTTTACCTCGGGTACAATGTGGTCGTGAATATGAAATATTCATTAATTACGAATATCATTAAAAATCGACTTGGGTTCCAAAATGTATTCAAAATCTAATTTGTGTGTGTCTTGCAAAACTATCCTGAGCAGTGAAAAGTTCCGAAATGAAAATTAGTCAGAATCACTTTAAATCAAGGGGATTCGATTACTGTGCGAGAACTACTGTTCTGTTCTGCTATTTCATGAAATACTACAGAAGGAGAAAAATTTTGAGCAAAATTCATAAACATAGAGCATATCGTAAACGATATGAATTATCTCGGCTTAATATGTACACTTTTCTCTCATTTTACGAAATAGTATTCCGTGGGACTGCAGAATATATTAAGGCACCGTAATATTTCCATTATAAATACTCCATCGTTACAGAGATGAAACTAATGATAGACCGAAGTGATTGTTGTTGAAATTGAAGTGTAATTCTTCCATCTACTTTAATGGAGGAACAAAACGAGCTTGCACGCCCACCCCTGCTGCTCTATAGCGCACGATATATTCCGTATCATTACCGGTCCATGCAGGAAACATTAAACATGAAGATGGGACAGTTATATGACTAGGACCCATATAACCATCAACTGGCCTTTGTGTATCATTGGGCAATGAGGCTTCGTATACAGGTCAGCCTGATTTGCTACAGAAGTTGAATTGTTCCATCTAGTCTTAAAGGCATTCGTTATTAGTACCTCTAACAGTACAGTGATCCATGGATGCTAAAACGAACAGCGTCTTTAATGTGAGATATATTCGATCGGTAGTTAACGACAATATTTCTTTCCTTCTTTTTTAAGTCCGTTTATCCTCCAGGGTTGGTTTTACCCTCAGACTCAGTGAGAGATCCCACCTCTACCGCCTCAAGGGCAGTGTTCTTGAACGTGAGACTTTGGTTCGGGGAGATACAACTGGGGAAGAGGATCACTACCTCGCCAAGGCGGCCTCGTCTGCTATGCAGAACAGGGGCCTTGTTGGGATATGGGAAGATTGGAATGGATAGACAAGGAAGAGGAAAGGAAGCGGCCGTGGCCTTAAGTTAGGTACCATTCCAGGATTTACCTGGAGGAGAAGTGCGAAACCATGGAAAACTACTTCGAGGATGGCTGGGGAGGGATTCGAACTCCCCTCTATTCAGTTGACCTCTTGAGACTGAGTGGACCCCGTTCCAGCCCTCGTACCACTTTTCAAATTTCGTGGCAGAGCCGGGAATCGAACCTGGGCCTCCGGGGTTGGCATTTAATTACACTAACCACTACATCACAGAGGCCGTTACGACAGTAATCTCTAATATGTTATTATTTTGTAATAATAATATAGTATATTCCAAACGAAAGTAGATGTCTTAAACCGGGGTAGTCTATGTCAATACAGTGTAAAATAAGAATTAGTGCTCTCTAAAGAAGTCTTTAAATGCTAAGCTAAACTGTCCTTTTGATCGCAACAAACATGTACAAGGTTAGGATTAACACCTCCATGACCTCTAATTCATGTGCAATAGAGTAATACAAATAGTGTATTACCACTAACCCTTTCAAATACGATAATTTCACTCGAAAACGTGCAAGAAAATGCCATTGTTTAATCACATGTTAAGTTATGAATTTGCCATCGAACGGCATTTGATTATTAAATTCTTTTTCCAGGTTGGTTCGAGTTGTTATTTTATATACAGTTTGCTGAATAGCTGCCTGGGGAGATTTATTTTCTCGACAGGAGTAGTGGGTACACCAGATGTCATGGGTAACCCGTACATAAGATATATAAATCAACAACAACAACATCATGATACAGTAATTCAACAAACCAGACTATGGAAGCTTCACATCGAAAAGACAGCATTCGAGTTACATTTTAGATCCTTGTCTTTAAACTGAAGTGTTTTATAGTTACGCAATACTTTTGTTCACTAATATCATAAAGAAGAATTCGTGTTCGAATCCCGTGAGTGAAATCATTTTTAAGCCTTTCGCCTTACATAAACATAGAATCGCCATAGGCCTAATTGCAACACAACGCGTGATCAGGCGTTTCAGAGCCTGCCATCTTCTCTACCACTAATCAGGAATCAGAACATATTTTTCTTTCTCGCAATGATAAGACATGGCATTATTATTATTTTTTATTATTATTATTATTTAACAGAAATACATTTATAGCTTTTGTAGACTTGGAAAAAGCATTTGACAAAGTTCAGTGGAAAACACTGATTAGAATATTATGAAGGATATTTATTTGGCTGGAAAGACAGAAAAGCAAAACTAACTAAACCTCTACATCAATCAAAGAATAAACATTGAAAATAATGAAACAGTATGCAAGGTGAGGATCAGGGAAGGAGTAAGACAGGGGTATCCCTTATCACCATTTCTATTTAATATGTACATTGAAGAGGCCATGAAAATATTTAAATTTAAATCACCTGGCACTGAAATAAATGGAACAACTGTACACTGTATTAAATTTGCCAACGACATTGCACTTCTGGCTGACAATGAGAAGAACATGCAGATCATGCTCAGCAAATTAACATCCATCTTAAAAGACTTCCGGACGTGAAACGACTAGAGGCAGTGGAAATGTGGCTATGGAGAAAGATGACAAGAACTAGCTCGATTCAGAAGAAAACTAATGAAGCAGTGCTTAAAGAAATAAACACCCAGAGATACTTAACAACAACGATAAAAAAGGAGAAAAGCATCAGTTTTTGGTCACATTCTCTGGCAAAATGACTTCATAAAGAATGTGCTCGAAGGTAATGTGATGGGAAAAAAGCCAGAGGGAAACCACGGAAGAAGATCGTTGAAGAGGTAGTTGAGATGATGGGATGCCAAGGTTATGGAGAGATGAAAGAGAAGAGATCAATGGTTGCAGTGACAAGGCAAATCCTTTACATAATGATGATGATGATGATGATGATGATGATGATGATGATGATTATTATTATTATTATTATTATTATTATTATTATTATTATTATTATTATTATTATTATTATTGTTGTTTAGTATAGGCCAGCTAAGGACCACGACATTCAACTATTGCATTTTGGAATGGGGTTTGATGTTTGCCCAGTATTTGCGCATCCTCAGGCTGTGTTGCTCCTTCCTCTCCTTTGTCCAAAGGGCGCCACTCTTCTTTGTTGGTAGTCTGTCCTGGAACTTCTTCTTCTTCTTCTTCTTCTTATTATTATTATTACTCATAAAATGCAAGGAAACAGTCCAAAAATTAATTTCTGAGAACATGATGGCCTATTTCACAAAAGTAACGTACATATTGGAGAAATAGTCTCCGGGGAATATTTATATCCACAAATACAATACTGTTACCTGCAAATATTAATTTACACTGTCACAATTGAATTAAAGGAATAGTGCCAGCATTACATTTCCTATTTAGATATGTGATAACGGTTATACTCGCCACTGTACTGAAATAGGTTAAAGAAGGTAGGACTACCAAATATTCAATTTGATAAACGAGGTTTTAGTTCTAGTATACAAGGAAAATTCGATTTTTAAAATTATGACACAGTTTTGTAATTATTATATCGTTATTCTGAACATTGTTATTAGTTGCTTCTCAGAAGAACGTTGAGAAACTAATTCTCACTTTCAAATATTTCCCACATTCCGATTACTGAGTACTGTTTGCTAACTGACGTGGTCAGTGGTTACGTATTTCGACTTACTAATTCCCGTAGAATATCCCCAATAGGAAATTATGTTCAGCTTTTTCCCCTAATCTTTCATATGTCTGCTTTCAGCGCGGACGATGGTTGGATCCTCAAAAAGCACTACCAAAGGTTATGCGGAAATTGCAAATACCGATGGCGGCGCCATAATAAAGGATACAGAGTATGATGAGGAGTGAGGTAGTTTGCCATTGCTTTGCAGCACGACCAGTCCTCCGAACAGCACCTTTCATAACAGTCGGAGACATTCGTGTTCCGAGTGTCATTAATAAACATCACACATACCTCAGCAGCCTCCTTACTGTCAAAACTATAAAAGGGATTTAGACTTCGATAAAAACTAATTTTCTCTGGCCTGTGCCAAACGACGGATGTATTTATTGTATATGTAGTATTGTTAAGTGTTCATCCCAAAGGCTGATTTGGTCCTCAATAATCCCAACTTCAACTGTTCTCGATTTCACACCCATAGAGTATTTTCTATGAGAAAAGCTAAAAATATCGATAACACCGCATGACATGAAACGCCACACTGAAGCAGCTCATACGAACATTGCTTATGAAATGCTACGTCATATGCAGCGATCTTTATGTTAAAGACTGGAAGCATGTATAGTGGTTAACTGTAATAATTTTGCACACACCTGGCAAACAGTACCCCCAGACCGATCTGACTATATTTCATTAACATTTTGCACCAGAAACCTGAATCAAACGAAACTGTCATCGTAATCGCCTCCAATTTCATTCTCTTTGTGTTAATAGACATTGTTCTACATAAAAAAAACATAAATTTAGTGCTCGAATATCACTTTCTGAGCATTTCTGGAATTACTGTATGGGTAGATTTGTGAACCTTTGTGAATTCCGTTATTTATACACAGGGCATTTATTGCACATCTGGTCTCGGAAATATTCCCGCTGGTAGTTATAGCTAATGCACGCGGTGTAAACTGTAAGTCGTTTCACGCTTATGAATATTGTGAGAAAATGGCTGGAACTACTTCTCGGAAAAATTAATTTGTGTAGGATTTCAGAATTATCTATAGGCTTAACAACATCCTCCATAAAAGGATTTGATAGCCTAATTATCCTTGACGCAAGGTTGTGTTCACAGGTTAATTAGAAATAGCACCGGTTCCTCTAACATCGAATCGCGCCAGCTCCTTCTGTGGATCAGTGGTAGAGAGTCGACTTCCAGATCCCACTATCGCGGGTTCAAAACATGTCGCCTTTTCAAGCTTGGTACAGCCCTTGTAAATACACTTATGTTCACATAAAAGACAGAACACCTTTAAAGACTGGAGTTAGGAAGTTCATATTCACAGGACATGTTTATTAGTATGTTCTGCAGAAACGATTAGCATTTCAGTCACCTAGGTTCAGTATGTGTCCTCTTGCCTAGTAGGCAATGGGTTCTCTATGGGCACCGATAACTTGTTCCATGCGTGATGGCATCGACGCGTATAAGGCGTGAATGGCGTCCTGGGATATAGCCAACTATGCTGCATTCACCTGGTTCCACAGTTCATGTTTGGTGGTTGGCATTGGGTCACAGCTCCGCACCCGTCCTTTCACCAAATCCCACACTTTTTCGACTGGCGACAAGTCCGGTGATTGGGCGAGCCAGGGCAACAGTCTGACATCCTGTGACAACAAGAAGACACGTGATGGTGCAGCAACACGTGGTCGCGCATTGTCCTGCTGAAATATGGCGTCTGGGCTGTCGTGCAGGAAGGGTATGGCTACGGATCACAGGATGTCATTCACGTAGGTCAAACTGGTCACAGTGCACTAGACACGCACCAACTGTGATTTGTGGTTGTACCCAATAGCACCTCACACCATAAGTCCTTGAGATGGCACTGCATGTATCGTGCGAATGCAGTCAATGTGATGCCTCTCCCCCTGTCTGCGGCGAACCAAAGTGGAGCCATCATTTTCAAACAAACAGAACCTGGATATGTCCGAAAACACTATCTGCTGCCATACCTGTTCGCAGTGACGTCGTCCCATACACCATTGCAGTCTAGCATGTTTATGTACATTAGTCAAAGGTAGGCGGAGAAGTGGACCACGCGCCGGTAATCCAGACCGTAATAAACGGCGACGGACTGTCACTCCTGATACTGTACGATGTGTTACACTGTTCCACTGTTGCGCCAGAGCCGAAGAGGAGGCAGATCTGTCCTGCAATGCCAATCGGATGAGGTGTAGATCTTCCCAGGGCGTGGTCTGTGTGGTGCGACCAGACCCATCTCGTTGTGTTCTACGGCCTTCTGTGAACCATTCTGTACACACTCGTTGCACAGGCGACACAATTCGTCCCACACGAGTAGCAGTCTCCAGGATAGATGCACCACGTTCTCTCATGCCAATAATGCGCCCTATTTCAATCTCATTAATTTGACCGTCTGCGACGCATCTCGCACGTCTACTCAAGTCACACCGATCCATTATCTTCGGTTTATAGCGACAACGAGAGCCGCAGGCACATTTTACCAGTCAATGGTGGTGCGCCGAGATATCGATGTGGACCTTGAACCTGAGGGCTGTCATGGTTCAAATGGTAATCATTGCTTCACAACATACTAATACACATGTCCAACGAATATGAACTACCTATCTGTAGTATTTTAAGGTGTTGTGTTTTTTATGAACATGAGACTAGATAGATAATTTATTTATCCTGGCCAAGTTGTTTACAACCATCCCTGTATTACACTTAACCAATAAAAGAATTAGATTAATAAATAATTTCAACATTAAAGTATGAAGGCTTTCACGGCCGGTGTCAATATAATAAAAATCTTCCGGGCTATTATGCCGTGGTCCACTCCTCTCACTTCTCCCAGACGTTTCGACTACTGCTGCCGTAGTCATCTTCTGTGGCGTCGTGTCGATACGCTCTCCTGTATCCCGTTGGCGACTGCAAAAGTTGTTTGGGAAGCAGCTGTATTTATATGTAAGTGTGCGGCCTCCAATTGGTTCGCGCCGTGCAATCCGACATCTGATTGACTATCTGAAAGCACGACCTCCGATTGGGTCGTGCCGAGCAGCCTGGCGTTTGGTTGGGTCTCTGAGCACACGACCTCTGATTGGTTCGTGCCGTGCAGTATGTCACCAGGTTGAGTATATGAGGGCATGAATTCTGACTGGGTCGCTCCGAGCAGTCTGTCGTCTGATTGGATCTCGGAGTGCACGACCTCTGATTGGGTCGTGAAAGTAGGATGTTGTGGCCAGTATGTCAGTATCCTCGTAACGGATCTCATGCTTTCCGTCAAGCAGTGCATGCTCCGCTGCTGCTGATTTGTCGTACTGCCCCAAGCGACAGTTCCTTTTGTGCTCCGTAAGGCGAGTATTGACACTTCTGCCAGTCGTGCCAATATAAACAGCTCCACAGCTGCACGGTATCCTATAGACCCCAGTAGATGTTAGAGGGTCACGTGGATCTTTGGCAGAACGTAACATGTTTCGTAGCTGTCGGGTCGGCTGAAAAATGGTTTTAACATCGTGACGTTCAACGAGTCTTCCAATACGGTCCGTGACGACCCGTATATACGGAAAATAAGCGATACCTTTCTTCCTGGGTTCTTCTCGCTTACTATTCGCTGGCTGTCTTCTTGGGTGGAGTGTTCTCCTGGCCTCTTTTACCGTGTAGCAATTGGCTGTAAGGCTAGATCAAGATGCCGTAGTTCCTTCTCGATGTATTCTGGTTCACAGACACGAAGGGCGCGATCCAACAAGGTCTTCATCATGGCGCGCTTCTGGCCAGAATGGCGATTGGAAGTTTTGTTTAAGTATCGGTCTATGTGTGTTGGTTTTCGGTATACATGATGCCCTAGGAATCCACCATTCTCCCTCTTCACCAGCACGTCCAGGAAAGCTAATTCTCCATCCTTTTCCTTCTCCACAGTGAATTGTATACGAAGATGAATACTGTTCAGACGTGTAAGAAAACCGTCAAGTGCCTCCTCTCCATGTCCCCAAATCACAAAAGTGTCATCCACGTAGCGGAACCAACAGCAGTCTGCAGGGCTTCCTCTTCAAAGAACTCCATATAAAAATTAGCAATAACAGGGCTAAGTGGGCTTCCCATGGCAACGCCGTCTGTCTGTTCATAAAATTCATGTTTGCATTGGAAAAATATCGTCGTCAGTACATGTTCAAATAAAACTATTTTCTCCTCTGAAAAGAGATGTTCAAGAGTATCCTTGATTGGTACCATAGTGAAAAGCGAGATGACGTCAAAACTAACGAGTATATCCCTAGATTGTACTCGCAAGTGTCGCAATCTGTTTATGAAGTGGGCCGAGTCTCTGATGTGTGAGTCCTAATTTCAAATTATTAGAAAGTAACCTATCTTCTTCTTATTTTTCTCCTTCTTCATGTGCCATGTCCTCGCAGAACGTTGGCGATCAGTAGCATGATCTGTTGTTTGTTCATAGCTGTTCTGATCAGAGTAAGCTTTGTCACACCAAACCACTGGCTAGAGTTGCCGAGCCACGATATTCTACTTCTCCCCGGACCACGTATTCCATTAATTTTCCCTTGGAGTATTACTTGCAGAAGGTGGTATTTAGTGTTGTGCATTATATGACCCCACTATTCTAGCTTCCTTCTCTTGATGGTAGTGAGACTTTCTGGTTCTTTGTTCATACGGTGCAAAACTGTTTTATCTGTCCAAGGTATCTTCAGCATCATTCAGTACGTCCACATTTCAAATACTTGCAACTTCTTGCACATTGTCTCAGTTAGTGTCGATGCCTCAATTCCGTATAACAGAATGCTGAAAACGTAGCACCGGAGTAGTCGTACCCGTAGTGTAATGGAAAGTTCACGGCGTGTCAAAAGTTTTCTAAGTGCCTGAAAAGAAGTCCTGGCCATCTCAATTCTGTATCGGATCTCATGAGCAAGGACCCAGTCATCATTGACGTGACATCCTAGGTATTTAAATGTTGCCACTCTTCCGATCTGGTCCTTTGCTGCTGTGAAATTACCTCGAATGCTATCTTCTTTCTCGCTTATAACCATCCACTTGGTCTTCTTTACGTTAAGCCTCAAGCCTATGGCGCTGCTGGCTTCAGTGACAGCATTAAGTAGTTCCTGTAGATCCTGGAGATTGGTTTCAAGTAGCACAGTGTCATCGGCATACCTGATGTTATCTATGATGTAACCTATCATAAACTTAAACTATGTAGAATTACTGAACTGCAGCTGACAGTAACTACTTGCACATTAAAAGTTATAAAAGTCAAATGGAACGAGCATATTAATAGAGCATAAGAGTGAGTAAATTTGTGAAGAAGTACAATAACTCTAAAAGTTGTAAAAATAAAAAAAAGGGATTGTCGAAATAAAATCGAATAAAATGAAACTTATTCTCTTACTGTGAGCTTCCACTGAAGTTGAGAAAGAAACAGGTGAAGCATAAAGTAGACGATTGAGTGGGGAAGGATTTGAAAGAAAAGAGGACGAGGAAGCAGGAAAGTGTTGCTACTTGTGTACTTCCATCAGTTATTTCGTGCGTGCACGTTTAAATTTTTTGGACACTGATATGCCTCTGCAGCAGATTGTTACAATTACGAATTGCAGTAATTGTGAAGGAATTGTCATATTCTGAGGACTTGTGTATGGTGAGAATATGCACGTTGTGTGTTCTTGTGTTGTTTTCTTTTCGTGGTGTAAACAGAGATTATAGAAACGTTCTTTAAGATAAAATGAATAGAGACTTAACATTCGTTGCATTAAGGTTAGGCAGTAAATATTACGTCTGTCTTGGAGGCGGAGCCAGCAGTGTTTGCTGTAGAACGGTGTCACATGGTCTGTGTATTTAAGGTTGCAGATGAACTTCACACATGCATTTTGCGAGTGCTGTAACTTCTGTAGTGTTTCATCAGTGCAGTAGTTGCAAACTATATCACAAGAATCAAGAATTGACATTAATATCGTTTCAATTAAAATCTTTTCGAACTTTAATGAAAATATAAATTTGAACTTGCTGATGGCACGCAGTGACGAAATACTCGCCTGCAAGTTGACACCGTATGTGTGGACCAGGATAGGTGTTCATCTAGAGTTATTCAAAGATTTTATATAGTTTTACAAGTAAGGTATAACTTTGTTGTGTATCCGCGATCTGCTTCGGATAATAATTGGATTGGCTATAAGGATTGTTCGGGATTTGTCAGGGTTGAGAGACAGTTCATATGTTACTGCCCACTTGTTTACTGATTCGAGATCTATATTTAATATCTCCGTTGTTTCTAAAATGTCAATCGGTGGACAATGAATGTACAGTTACACGTCGTCTGAATATATGTGATATCTGATCTAATTATGAATTTCGATAGATCATTGATATATAGTGAGGCAGATCCTCCGATTAGTGTGAGCGTCATCTGCCATGTATGAAAACGGCGTGTTATTATGGTCGAGCACAGTGTTGTGTGTGGTATACGAGTTGAAAAAATGTTGGGAATTGCACAAACACCAAGTTCCCGCTGCGCTGATCATTCTACCCAGGATATGGACACCAGACAGATGTAGTTGGATTTCTGAAGGTCGGAAAAGAAGTCCATTCGACACTGTGTGCTGTACGATGTCAGCAGGTGACACATTTGAAGTTTATAACAAAATTAATTAGTCAGCCACAGATTGCCCAGCAGAGATCAGTTTGTCTACCATCTGATAGAGTAAAACGGAATGTTGAAACTGACAGCCAGGAATATGAATGGTTATCTGTTTCTTTTTTTGTTTTGTTTTAGAGGATAGGGGTATCATATTCATAAAATCCATATTTATGAGGCATATGTGAAGACAATCATAATCGTCATCATCACCTACTAAGGCAATGCCTTGTCGCTGTAGCCACACCTGACCATCTTCTGCTAGCCTCTTCATGTTGCTATATGAACCACATGTCCGGCTCCATGGCTAAATGTTTAGCGTGCGGACCTTTGGTCACAGGAGACCCGGTAGGGTCGGAAATTTTAACCATCATTGGTTAATTTCGCTGGCACGGGGGCTGGATGTATGTGTTGTCTTCATCATCATTTCATCCTCATCACGATGCGCAGATCGCTTACGGGTGTCAAATCGAAAGACCTGCATCTGGCGAGCCGAACTTGTCCTCGGACACTCCCGGCACTAAAAGCCATACGCCATTTCATTTTTTTATGAACCACATGCCAGTTCACCGACGAAGTTCCTGATGTATGACATCATTGGTCGTCCCCTGGGTCTCCTTCCCAGTACTTTACATTCATTCATGAATGGAGAAAAGAGTCATGCCTCAGTACGTGTCCAAGGAACTTTGTTTTCCCCTTCTTTATCGTATGTAATAAAAATCAATCCTCTTTTACGTTCTTTAAAACACGATCATTTGTTTTCTATCGATGCAACTTGTTTTTGTAACTCTTCTCCAAAACCACATAACGCAATAAACTAGATAATCACATTTAAGTCAAGTTCCAGGTCATCAACTACTGGGGAAGCATTTAAACGTAGGTACTATCGGACAAGAGCTGCCACACAAAGCGAGATATGTCCCTGATTTTTTTAATAAATAAAAGGGATTCTGGAGGGATTGAGTTCATATTTGGATAATAATTTGACCCCAAATGTATACGGTGGAAGGTCGACGTGTAACCATATTAACCACGAAACAATTTACGCGAGTGTTATCTTTGATGGTGATGATGCTTGTTATTTAAAAGGGTCGTAACATCTACGTCATCGGCCCCTAATGGTATGAAATGAGACGAAATGGTATGATAATTTAAAAATCCATAACCCTCCACTGACTAGAATTCGAAAACGTGAAGACGAAGAATGGATGGATATATATGAAATTAAAACAATCAGTGAATCCGACCCGCAATGCCTCACATTCACAGAAACTAGCGTTAAACTATAGTATTACTGACCAAGGGACAGCTTCTAAAGCACAATACTGACTCGATGATGCTTGTAGTCGAAACGGGTCCAAAATCCAGGTCATCGGCCCCTCATAAAGGTACTTATCGCTAGGAAAATGGAACCATGGTATTTGACATGTTGTGGTACTATTCAAAAGTAGCGTAGACTCGCGGTATTCTGCACATTATGGTACTATGCACAGGTAATGAAATTCGCACATGTAACACAGACTTATGACGTGTCGCACACTGCGGCGCTACTTACAGGCAACGCAAACCTATGGTGTCCCTCACATAAGTGGACTAAACATAGGGACCCGCACTACCCGTGGTGTTCCTCACACAGTGGGTACTAAGTATAGGCAAGGCAGAACCGTGGTGTCGCTAATCCCATGGTGTTGCTCATATAGGGGTACGAATCACAGGTACTGTAAAAGCCGCCAACGAACTCTATTGCTACTAATCACAAACATACTGTGTACCTAACATAGTGGTACTACGCGCAAGTATAAGCGACCCATGGTGTTCCCCGCGAGGTGGTACTAATTACAAGTAGGATCATGGTTCTAATTTGATCATCCCTTGGTCGCCACTTTTAGTCACCTTTTACGACACCGTGGGTGTATTCATCGTCTGCGTCCCCCACCCATAGCGGGTGAGTGTTATATTTATTAGTTTCTAATATCTGTAGCATTTTGTGAGGGAACTGAGTCCGCTGGTAGCTGTAGTGAAGGAAACTGTAAGGAAAAGTCTGACAAAAGTTGGCAACCAAATTTCTCCATAATCAGGGATGGAATCACTCTTCTTTAATTCTCTGACCCATGCACTTGTAAGTGTCTTAGCAGGGGATGCCATGGAAACATATATATTAATTTAGAAGAAGGCTCAATATCAGAAATTCCTCTATGACTACTATATAAAAATTACCAGTATGAACGTCAGATGATGAAAATACAGGACTTCCCAATTTACTGAACAGTAACGGAAATTGTTCATCTCACAGCCGGGTGAGAGATACGTTGCGGCTGTTTCAAAGATGTCCTCAGGGCTCCCAGAAACCTAGAGGTGGAGGGATGATAAAATAAGATATTAGGCAAAGCGAATTCTTTCGTAGTTGATTTTAGCTGCCTGAGTCCGGCTCCATGGCTAAATGGTTAGCGTGCTGGCCTTTGGTCACAGGGGTCCCGGGTTCGATTCCCGGCAGGGTCGGGAATTTTAACCAGCATTGGTTAATTTCGCTGGCACGAGGGCTGGGTGTATGTGTCGTCTTCATCATCATTTCATCCTCATCACGACGCGCAGATCGCCTACGGGAGTCAAATCGAAAAGACCTGCATCTGGCGAGCCGAACTTGTCCGCGGACACTCCTGGCACTAAAAGCCATGTGCCATTTCATTTAGCTGCCTGAGATGAAGGAATGCCTTAGATCGTGTAGGAAGTATTTCAGTCGTTTGATAAATAATACCCCGAGCGCGCTGGTTACGTGGTTAAACGCTTTCGTTCGGGAGACAGTGTGTTCGAACCTCACTTTCAACAGCTTTGAATATGGTTTTCATTTTCTCACCAGGCAAATACGGAGGCTGTACCTTAATTAATGCCACGGTCATTTCCTTGCCCATCTTCGTCATAAGACCTGTGTGTGATGTAAAAAATATATACGTAAGAGTAAAAGTATTACTGAAATGTATTAGAAACGTCTGTAACCTCTGCATAAGGTACATAAAACATCAAAACGTGTCAAACTGGATAAATAACTTAAGAGCAAAGTCTATATTAATGTGAACTTTACTCAACTTGACATCGCCCTCAAGAATAGGTAACTTTATTTTGGTATTCCGGATGTATCATAGCAATTCCTCAATAACACATTTCGAGAGGGGCTGTATCCTTGGCCGTAAACTTTTGGCTAAGCCATGGCTGTGAGCGTTAAGGCTTAGCTAAAGCAATACTGAAAAATACAATCGCAATTTTTACAGCCACAGATACTTCATGCCTGCGATGTTCTCCCTCTCTCTTTCTTCAACCTTGAGAGGACGCGAGAGAAACATAAAAGTAGAGAAGAAATCAATCCTTATATATCTATAGCAGTTTGAGAGAGATCGGAGAGAAGGGTACTTTAAACTTCTTTTATGGGTTTATATATATTTTTTTACCTATCGATTTATTATTTGGCAGAGGAGAGCAAATGGTGATCTGCATGCGCGGATAAAATGTCAATTGCCGTGCTGAAACAGAATAGTATCTCACATTTATGTTTATGACCACGGAGATCCACCAGGGATCTAGAGTCCCCTCAGTGGTGTAGAAATGTGCGGGTGTGCCTATTGGAATTCAAGGGAAGTATTTTCATGGCGAAGAAAATATTGGAAGATATCTTCAATGGGCGGAAACGGTACTAATAATTCCGTAGTCACTGAATGTGACAGTAATGAGGAAAGAATACAGTATGAAATACCTCCTTTGACAAACTCATATTCTCTTTTGATCCCTATGAATATAGATATCCAAATCATACAAAGCCTTGACTATTGTTAGAATCCTTTATATTTACTTGCTAGTAGATGGATGTATTTCTGCTTTCGTCCAATTAAACAACTCTAACTCAAATCTGATGCTAAATCCATAACTCAATTTAGCAATTTAATCCCTACTTTGTCACAGTTTCTTACAATTTTTGGTCGATATCGTGTACTTTTGCTACTTTTTAATATTAAATTAATTTACTATTTTGACCAATTCTTCAAGAACGAGTCTATTACCGTAATAATCTTCATTCTAATGAACCCTGTAATACTAAGCTTTATTAAAATAATTTCTCTGTACATTGAGTAGATCTGTACTAGTCTTTTTCTAGGATTTACCGCACATACCTCTGGATTGTTCAAAACGGCATTTTTTTTCTCTCACATTTTAAAATTCTTTGCTACAATTTAGTAAAAGTTCCCAGCCACCTGATCAAGAAATTCCTGATTATTTTCAAGGTCATCCACTGATTTCCATTTTGGCTCTATAATTATCTGTTCGGTTCACTTTCGTTTGGCTATATTATGTTACCTGTGAAGAGCATTTCCTGTTTGAAACAATTCTCGATATGGCTTTCTTTTTACATTTATATGCTCCACTGACTGTAGTACTCCATCGCTTCTCTCTGAATACACGGTTCTTCCCTTGTAAAGTGGTGAAGGAAACCGAGAAGATAAAGTGCGAGAAGGGAGTACAATTCTTCCCGTCTCCTTCTTGCTGCTTGTTGTCCTGTATACTTGTAACAAGCAATTCTCCGCTAACGGAAGGATTGAAGGGAATACATTTACTGAAAGGAATTTCATTCACATATTCCAACTTTGTAGGGATGCAATAACCAATGTTTTCAAGGTTCAGTAACGGGTAACGGGGATTGGAGATAATCCTTCTTTCATCCATTCTCGATTAAGTCCCTCGATGCCTTTAATATTTAGTAAATTTCTCTTTGTATGGCACTGGCCTTGGGCGTGCTTCAGCTGAGTTCACTCGTCTCCAGGAACCTTCATCCTGACGTACGTCTATTAATATGAAATACAATAACATTTACAATCTGGACGTTGGGAACTAGCCTGTGGTCAAGAGACCACTGATTAGACACTCCCAGCCGACATTTACTTACAATGAGGTAGCGAAATCGTTCCCATTCCTTCTCTAGTCAACAATACGTGGGCTACCCATTCATGTTGTTGTAATGCCCTACGTTGCTTAACTCCACAGACCTCAAGGGATTCCCCGTTTCGTCACGACCACGCCACCGATACTAATTTATGCTGTACATAATATAGTGTACTGTAATTTGTTTCTTATACGAAGTGCCTCCCTGTTTAAGTGTCAAACTTACGTTTCATAATCAGAACTGTCCGGTTCCATAGCTGAATGGTTAGCATGCTGGCCCTTGGTCATAGGGGTCCCGGGTTCGATTCCAGGCAGGGTGGGAATTTTTAACCATAATTGGTTAATTCCCCTGGCACGGCGACTGGGTGTGTGTGGGTATGTGCTGTCTTCATCACATTTCAGCCTCATCACGACGCGCAGGTCACCTAAGGGAGTCAAAAAAAGCCCTGCACCAGGCCTCTCCGGAAACCACACGGCATATAATTTCAATAGCATGTGCCCGCGGGTTTGCCCGCGTTTATTAATTCAACTGTTAGATGTTTCTAAACCCTTTATTTATAAGCAAATTAAAACATTATATTTAATAACTCACATCATTTTGACTTAAATTGCGTGAAATACTTTATTTTAATTTTATTATATTGTATCTTTCAATGCTTAAGATACCGGGTTGATGGATGGTACAAATAATATTAAAACCATGTAAAAGACATTTCATAATACAAAATATATTGTTTCCTTATAGAGCTTCGGAACGAAGTATATTAATGTCCTTCCATTTGGACGTAAGATGAATACTGAATTGTGTTCGCCTTTCGAACTCTTGAACAATCCACGTACAGTTGACAATGGCAAAATCACCGTTTTCGAAGATGGAGTCCTACCACTTTAAGCGATTGTCCTATGTCAAAATTTCAGATCTCTGTGTGTCGTAGATTTGACTGGGCCTGCATACATACACACAAACACTTCCGAATATTACGGGCTGGTGGCTCCTCGTGTCGCGGGCCGAAAATGGCTTCTTACTCAATGGACTTACAGTCCGAGGAATACTACTTCGCCCACGGCATGCTCAGTCATGATGGTGGCTTCAATAACATTCGCCATCAGTTTTAGAGCCGTGTTCATTGCAGAGGGAAGGATTCATATTCCTGAGAAGGATAATTGATGCCGCAATCGTCCACCCCAAGATGTTCGAGGGTGCTCCAGGTGACTCCAAATTGTTCAAAATCTGTGTCGTGTAGCTGACAGCCTCATCTGTATGACATGTCGTGTCTATAGACTTTTCAATTTATAGAAAAAAAGGGGGATATTCTTGTGAGTGTTGCTTGTTGATGACGTTGACAGCTTCATGTCTTGGTGCAAGAATTGCTCTTAGACACAGCCATGCGTCTTAGGTGAAAACCTGTGCCCACCTATGACAAACATTTTAGATCATTTTTTGCCGTGGATTTGGCTGGACATCGCACACATGAACATAGACAGACAGACAGACAGACAGACAGACAGACAGACAGACAGACAGACAGACAGACAGACAGACAGACAGACAGACAGACAGACAGACAGACAGACAGACAGACAGACAGACAGACAGACAGATATAGATTGAAGGAAAATGGCTTCCTATTCCACGGACTTAACTGATATATGTATTATTCCGTGTTTATTATTATCGTCTATCTTGTGTCTATATGTTTCCTCTAAATATATACGTGTCCAACCATTGCCCCCTTTCCCTACGGGGTTTCGGTATGAAGTGAGATGAATCTTCGTAGCTAGTGTTTACGACCGGATGACTTTTATGACGTCAACCTAATCAGATGAGTTAATGAGATGAAATGAATGACATGATATATGACAGTAAGAATGAAGAGGATGAGATCCGGCGCCGATACATAGCCCACTCCTCTCGAATAACTCAAGACCTTACGTCCCGATCCGACGGACGAATCACCATCAACAGTGTCATATGCCCGCTCACCATATAAGACCAAAAACGGCTTCCTACGCCCTGGACGTAAAATGGCTCCTTGAATTGTGTTCTTACCTAAATTAGGTACGTTGCCTAGCGACAGTGACTCTATGCATTTAATTTTGGTGACAGCACGTTGGATTGTCATATCTCAATACACGTTTTCCGATGGTTCTTCGTTCATAACTCACCAACGAAATCGAAAATGAAAATTCCGGCTTCGAGGTGCATTCGGACCCCCTTCCGTCTACCTATGTTCAAAATTTCAAATCTCTGCGTGCTGTAGATTTTGCTGGGCATCGCGCACAGACAGACAGACAGACAGACAGACAGACAGACAGACAGACAGACAGACAGACAGACAGACAGACAGACAGACAGACAGACAGACAGACAGACAACACTTCATTTTATTATTATAGATTTCATAATCAAAACACAGATTACATAACTCGTCCCGGAGGAAAACCAGAGAATTCTGTTTTGGGGGGTTTATAAAATTATTGCACTAACCTACTAAGGTCAATGCTCTCTATCCTTTGACAATTACAAGATAAGCCGTTTCGTCATGATATTGAAGAAATAGCCAAATTTTATTTCCAGATTATTCAAGAAAACAAAAGTCACCGGTAGCAAACAAATAATTTCAGTTATCTTGTTAATATTCCGAATATTGTTAATGAAAGTGGCTTTAACCAGGTAAGTCAGTTTATCTTATGTGTAATACATTTTCTGTGTGTATTGCGGACGTGGAGATTATTATCTTGTAAATGAATTATTGACAGTGAATTTACACAGCTGCTTCTGTTAAAGATAACTATTAAATCTTAATAGATAACAATACGCAAATATGACTTACACGCTTTAGTTTTTACTGCTCCACATAAGAAAATAATGCCAGGTCAACACATAACAAGTCACTTTCATTCATGATCTAAAGCAGGTACTTTATTCAGTTTTTGAATTAAACAAAATCCAACAAGAACTATGACTTAAAAAGCTGTTTTATAAAACTTGGAATGATTTGACAACATTTGGTGAATTGTTCCCCTAAAAACTTTAGTTTTTGGCTTATCTTGTTTTTGAGTGATTTATGCTTGCTTTCATCGAGTAAATTTTGAGTTTTAGATAAGACTTGACATTCAACGAATTATTTTGCTAATAAATTAAAGACCAGGTGAATTGGCCGTGCAGTGAGCGCGCAGCTGTGAGCTTGCAACCGGGAGATAGTGGTTTCGAAATCCACTGTCGGCAGCCCTGAAGATGGTTTTCCGTGGTTTCAAATTTTCACGCCAGATACATGTTCGGCTATACCTTAATTAAGACAATGGCCGCTTCCTTCCACTCCTAGGCCTTTCCAATCACATCGTAGCCAGAAGACCTATCTGTGTCGGTGCGACGTAAAGCAAACTGTAAAAATAAAAAAAAAATGAATTATCCCATATTTTCTCAGATATGGAAACCTAAGTTAATCATTATGACAATGACTGGTTATCATGTGTGGGTAGCCTCGAAGAGAGGAATATTCAGGCAAATTCGTCATCATCATTCGCTTCAGCCTTCTATATTCATCCACTGCAGAATGCAGGCTTCTTCCATACCTTTCCAAACATTTCTGCTTTAAACAATCCTCGAAGTCTATCTGGCGGGTTCTCTTCGGGCAATACGTTCAAAGCCATATTAATGTGACAACTAGCTCCAGAAAGTCTACCTTGTGTTCTTTCTCGTATCTCTTATAACTGACACCAACACCCAGACTGGTCTCTCCATTGTTTCTATAGTAGACTGACCACATGTTACTAAATGTGAACACAGATGGCGAATGCACATATGTTATCATAGTTTGTACCTAAGCTCAAGCAACACTGTAGATATAAGTGCCGTTGGTTGAGAAACTTAGGGAATGGAAATAACGCCCCACGTGAATTTCTGCCAGTAAAATCAAACATATCCAAAAGACATTTTTCATTACTTTGCTCCTAAATAAAATGTGCAAAAAATGTATAATTCAGTTCTGTATCGTCCATAGCAATGCAATAGAGTAACGTTGTCAAATGGACACCATGCATATGTATTTGTTAATTTAGCAAGAAAGGAAAATACTGTACTGTCTGTTCCGTGATACTCCACCCATATTTCATTCAACAAATTGCTTAAATTATCCTGAACAACGATTTTCCACGTTACGAGGCTAAAGGATTTACCTCAAACTTTACAAAATGAATCTCTCTCTCTCTCTCTCTCTCTCCACAAACAAACTGATTAATTAGCCTTCTGTGGTTTTATGTTGGGTGGGTTCCACGTTTAATACCTTTGTTCCACAATCCCGGTGCAACCATTCAATTTATTGTATGAAATTCATCGAACGGAGAGCAAGATTATTTAATTCGTACATATTTAGGTATAGACTTGCAAATGGTGTTTGAATAGTTAATAATGGAGGAAATCTTGAGCACTGGATATTATGAGAGTATAGAAATGGTGTGCTTTCCTTTGCTATTCCCGTGTACATGTAATATTATTCGTATTCATTCCCCTATTTCTTACAACGTGAGGCGGATTTCATCCCGTCACTGAAATATATAATGGATCTATAACAGACTGCGACAATAGGTTACTAAATATAAACACAGATGGCGAATGTACAGATGTTACCATATTTTGTACCATATTTTGTAACACTCTCGATATGAGTTTAATTCGTTGAAAAACTCGAGAAAGTTTACTCTGCTCAGTATCAAATTAGTAAAGTCAAGAAGCAAATTTTTAAAGGTGGTACGAACGTTGCTAGATGTATGTCACTGCGCAAGGGGATCACATTAATGGTGGTCATATGTAAATATCTCCTCTGTAATATAAGTTTCCCTTACTTATTGACAACTCTAGTCGCACCAAATGGCAGTCTCACCCTACATGCTGTGAGAAATATATCATAATATTTTCGTTTTGGGTGGAATTCGACCAAGAGCAATTACACCCGGAGAATAATTTCTTCATATTTAAGAAGAAGTGGATCATGAAAGTCTCAGGTATTATATCAGTTTCGTGGCCCCTAATTTTTCCAGGCTTCATTACTCGTGAGATGACGGAGATACTGAAGTTCCCTTGTTTTCACGAGAATTAGTACTTCTACGTAATATTTAATTCTTTAGAGAATTTCAGAATTTCAGAATTTCAGAATTTCCGCAGCAATATAAATATAAATATAAATATAAATATAAATATAAATATAAATATAAATATAAATATAAATATAAATATAAATATAAATATGAATATAAATATAAATATAAATCAAAATGACATAGCTGATCGGAGTAACTATCATACAACTCTTAAAGATAAATTCTTTTTTAACATCCCTCACAGAAGTTACCCACAGACCAAAAGACGAAATCAGGAAATGGTCTGAGGAACGTAAGATTGAATTTAGCTGGAAAATGAAGGACTACTGGGCCATCAGAAAACCTCGAGGTACCAACAAGAAAACAGCTGCCAAACCAACCGCTAAGAACACCAATTGTGGCAAACAACGACGATGACATCAAGAAAAAGCTAAAACACAAGCACCGTGGTCCATATATGGCCGTAACGAAATAATAATAATAATAATAATAATAATAATAATAATAATAATAATAATAATAATAATTTTGGTCAAAATAAAAGTTCTCTGATGAGAACCGAGAGGAATGGCCGCGCACGTTAACATGCTACGACTATGAAGGCAACCTCTGCATAAAGATAACATTGGAGGAGAATGGGTTCGAACCCCGCTGTCCTGACACTGGTTTTCTGTGGTTTCTCAGTTTTTACTTTCAGACGAATGCCGGGAGAGCCGCTATTCATAGGCCACAGACGATTCCCTCCACCTCCTTACCCAATTTAATTCCCCATCATTCATTTAATTTTCATTGGCTCCTCAACTGATGTGGATACAGAAAGGGCATCCAGCTGTAAAAAACATGTCATCTAATATCACCTCATCCCCGACCCCGTATCAGGAAACGGCACTAAGGTGTAGACATGCATTTTTATCTGGTGAGGTTAGCTCAGTATGCTGCTCATACTAATGATTATCCAGGACAGGGCATCTCAAACGCTCAAAATCTCACGCGTGCAAACTGAGGTGCAGAGTTCCTGTGCGCAATGCATCGGTCCCACTCGGCTCGGACCAATGCTTCGTCTCTGGGCTACTCGGCTAAGCTCGGCTCAACTCGGATCGGATTTGAAGTGCTACGGAGCAAGTGAGGAAGAGGGAGACAGGCGGAGTGAGCGAGACAGGCTTGGGGAAAGAGAGAGACAGCGCTAATGCTCCAAATCGAGGAGTGGGGGTTTGCACTTTGGTCAACCAAGCGAAGTCGTCTTTTGCACCGTGCACAATGCATGCACCAGGTGCATGCAACCTGAGAGGCCCTGATCCAGGACATCGGAAGATCCATGTCTACCGCAAGCCTTCCATGAAATGGTTTTGTGCTAGTTTCCAGTGTCAATTCCAGACTTATACTACCATATTATCTTTGCTTTATACCAATGTTGCTTTCTTATCAGGTTAATTTTATAGTGGGTAAGATAGGTGGATAATGCATTGGTCATATTCACCATTAGTTTTCCATGAAACTACATGTTCAGGGAGACCCCAAAGCCCGTTAACATTTAACGGAACCGTATGTGTCAATTATTACCTCTACCTCCAATATTCCGTGGAGTATTGCCTCGCGAAATGTTAACTGACTTTTGGGTCGCCCTGTATATGGTGGCAGAGAATGGATTCTTCACGCAGTTCACAAATAAAGACACTCTTAGTTTTAACATATTGAGCAAATATAAATTTGTTTCAGGAGTTTAAAGATCGTAGGTTGTCAAACGCCAAACTATAGTAGCACTTTCAACAAAGTAGAGTTAGTTACATATTAAGCCTGAAAATAATTTACATGCATTATAAGGATAGAAATGACTCCTGATTCAAGGTGATAGCAGCAACATCAATCATAAAATTGATTAATATTGCATATTTTGAAAGCACGCAATAATAATATTCGTGTTGCACCTCTGACACCGGTCATTACCCTCTTAATCTCTATTCTCTAACTGATAATGTATTTTCCTTTGAGGAAAGGAACCGCGGATTAATAAATGTACTTTTTCTCCTAATTTACTCTATTTGGCTGTTGATTTTTTTAGCTAGTGGTTTAAAGTCACACTAACACATCGAGTGTTTTCGGCGACGTAGGCATGAGAAAGGCCTAGGATTCGTAAGGTAGCGGCCGTGGTGGTCTTAATTAAGGTACAGTCCCAGCATTTGCCTGGTGTGAAAATGGGAATCCATAGGAAACAATCTTCAGAGCTGCCGACGGTGGGTTTTGAACCCACCATATCCTGAATGCAAGCTCACAGTTACGCGACCCTAACCGCACGGCCAACTCGCTCGGTATTTGGCTGTTGAAGATCATACTCAAACCTACTAACACAATCAAATTAACCTATATTCTTTACGTCTATTTCAATTATATTTTAGCGACATACTCCAACTCTCATAGAGGTGAAATTCTTCATGAAGTTCTATCGCCCAAACTGAATGATGAAGCTCCCGCGATGCCATGATATCAGAACATGAGGAAATGTCGGAGTATTTGCACCGGGTTCTGGTTAGAAGAACTTCTCATCCTGTGTGAATCCCTTTTTCGATTGCGATATCTATTACAGAGTTCGGATGAATAATCATATTTAATTTTATAGGTTGTTACTAGGCTTTGCTTATTTCGGAATATATTTTCTTAACATTCAACCGGGTATATCTGAAGTAATTATTATCATTCATTTTATTTTAGATAATAATGATTCGATCGTTACTCAGAACAGTTCAGAACGTACCAAAGCCCCCATTCCAGACTTGAAGCACTGCGATGCCGTGGGAGGATATTCAATATGCTTGACGAAGGTTTTCAGGTTTGGGTTTTAGAACCATTTACACGTCAGATGATTTACCATCGGTACATTTCGGCTGTAAACATTACTATAATTTGCTGAGTAATTAGGACATAAAACAGTATTCAAATTCGCGTGGGTCAGTTTGACACTGTGAGTCTCAAGGAAAAAGATGTCACTTCGTAGAAAACATAAATGATACTTTGATTTTTATATACGACCTAATTTATTATATTCTTATTGAAGAACTACCAACAAATTCGACTCTTGTGTCACAACCTGAAGATCTTTGAGTGAGATCTTTGACCAGCACCTTCGCAGCATTGTCACTTTCACCATCAACCAGTGTGGATTCGTCAAAGGGTCCAGCACTACCAATGCGAATTTAGCCACGCAGATGCTGCTAGAGAGACATCAGGAGAAGAGAAAGCGATTACATCTAGCTTTCCTCGATTTGGATAAGGTCTTCGACCATGTTCCACGCCATCTTACATGGTACTCGCTGTGCGATCATAGAGTTCCAGAGCTCCTCATCAACTGGATTTGACTGCTCTACACAAACACCACCAGTCGTGTTAGATGCTCAGTCGGCACCACTGATGATTTCGGTGTAAAAGCTGACATCCACCAGGGATGAGTGTTATCACGGCTCCTTTTATTCCTCGTCATGGACACTGTGATTTGCATAATGATGTCCCATGGACATTGTTACACGCTGATGACTCATGCGTGCAGCTACAACGAGGAAAGAGCTCCCGCGACAAGTACAGGCGTGGGCTGATCGCCTTTCCAGTCTGCGCTTCGTCTTAACACTTCAAAAACAGAGTATTTGGAAAGAAGTCTAGCTGTTGGTTCCATCCAAATAAATGGTGTAGAGCTTCACAAGGCTAACATGTTCAGGTACCTGGGATCGTACCGGCAAGGTTACGGCACAGTCGATGGTGATGATCGAGTGGGTGTCAGAGAAACAAAGTCAAAGTGGAGGGAAGTCACAGGAAATGTGTGTGACCGCAGAATATCAACCATCTGAAGTCCTATCGAACTGATGTACGACATATAGCGTTGTATGGCGTTATATGGCACGGAATGTAGGCCCGCGACAAAAAAAATATCGACGATCGACTTAATAGAATGAAAATACACATTACTCGCTGGACAATGGGTGTCACCCTCTAGGATCGCATCCGAACCGACAATCTTACGAAACAGTTTAATATCGCACGATTTAAGATAAAATGCGAGATGGACTACGTCGTACGGCTAGCACCTGGAACAGTTACCACTACATTGTATCACCTTGCCTTTCACGACCAATGACTGCGTGGCAGGACACTATCAACAAGGAAACGAGAATCTGTGGCATTCGTCCAACTGATGCCCACGACTGACCGTAGTGGGGATCGAAGATTCTAAAAGTGGACCCTGATCATGCGGGACACACTAACCTGATGATAATGATGATCCGAATTTCATTAGACATGAATCCACTAATAACTCGCAATCATATCATCTGTTGTACATAACGATATTTTATTTTGAATTCCGATGGCCGTATTGGACAAGAGATTCGGAATTAGTTTGTATAATAAAACGGTAGATAAAAACGAACAAAATAATGGTTCTAACTTGTAAAGATATCATAAGAATTGTGCATTATGAATTAATGAATTGAATATTATGGAACAGGTACGAATTACTCTTTCGGTTTATTAAGTTTCCGTGTAGCATTCACACTAAACAGCTGAAAAAGTGAGGTACCGCTATTATGCTACTTTTCCATGGTAACATGCGGAGTCAATATCAAACACCCTGTCATTCGCATTTGTCATGCAAGCAAGTGTCCATTTTACACGGACTTAGCTTTGGTTTCAGATTCGGAAAACGGAATTAATCGAATTCTGTTAATAGTGGTAGTTTCAATCATATAAATAGATATAAATGTTATAAAAAGAAAACTCCTAGAAGGAAATAGATACATATTAAACCCCTCAGAAAGCAAATAAAGGAGACCATTTATTTGGGACACATTTTCATCTAGAACAATAAAACTATGATATACTAGCATTCCAAATCAAGAGAAGAGTATTAATGACCAAGAAAATTACAGCCAGATCATGGTGGTGCTGGTGATTACAAATGGGCAGCCATCCTCAAATAGCAAAATTTTAAAAAATTGAGCATTTCGAATAATGAAGTTATCGGCAAAAGGAAGGGAAGAAACGTCAAAATTAACAAACTTCTTTGGCTTCGCAAACCTAATACTGTCGGGGTCAAAAAATTACTAGAGTTGAGCAAGAGAGGTCAGATACGAGAAATGAAAGTGATTTGCCGACAAGATTAAGTGGAAAAGATATATATATATATATATTTTGTTTACAATTTGCTTTACGTCGCACCGACACATGTAGGCCTTAAGGCGACGGTGGGATAGAAATGTCTGGAAGTGCGAAGGAAGCGGCCGTGTCCTTAATTAAGGTACAGCTCCAGCATGTGTCTGGTGTGAAAGTGGAAAACCACGGAAAACAATCTTCAGGGCTGCCGACAGTGGAGTTCGAACCCACTATCTCCCGGATGCAAGCTCACAGCTGCGCGCCCATAACCGCACGACCATCTCGCCCAGTTTAAGTCGAAGCAAAGGCAGACTGTGCTAGGTGAACTTTTGTCACCAACCCACGCTCCATAGTTCCTGCTTTAGTTGCCTATTACGACAGGTAGTGGATGCAGTTCATATGTTCTACCACCCTCACTCACAGGGTGAAAGTTGTTTCCAAAATCCTTTATTTGGACTATGCTACGTAACGAAGTGAAAGACACACATTTGCGTAAAATGAAGGCAATTTGGAAGCATCAGGATGTATATCGACGGTCCAATTCTAATACCCCGTATCCGACAATGCTTTTTCTATCCATTATTTACGTGAAGACACAGCCACATATAGACATGCAGTCCATCACAACAATTTTCGTTATATTCATTTTCCCATGATGGTGTGTAAAGGAAAATGAACATCACCGTAGTGTGCTGTAGGAAAACTGTTTTTATGACGTATTTACGCACTCCTACAGATTAATGCATTTAAGTTCCATTTCCCTTTACACGTAAGCATACGAAAATGAACACAAGGAAAGTTGTCCTAATGGACTGTATATCCATATGTGACAGGAAGATGTGACCAGTCTTAAGGATAACAAAGGATAGGAACAGTATTGTCAGATGCCTGTTACTAGAACTAGGCCATCGGTATGCAGGAGAATCACCAAAACGAAGTGGAAATTCAGAAGTTTTTTAATGCTAGGGGCTTTACGTCGCACCGACACAGATAGGTCTTATGGCGACGATGGGACAGGAAAGGCCTAGGAATGGGAAGGAGGCAGCCGTGGCCTTAATTAAGGTACAGCCCCAGCATTTGCCTGGTGTGAAGATGGGAAACCATGGAAAACCATCTTCAGGGCTGCCGACAGTGGGATTCGAACCTACTATCTCCCGGATGCAAGCTCACAGCCGCACGCCTCTACGCGCACGGCCAACTCGCCAGGTTCAAAAGTTTTAATAAAGGTAATGCAAGAAGCGATGATGAGAAATAAACAATCATGAAAGATATGGAATTGAGGAAAATAAAATAGTAGGCCATCTTCCTAGACGCACGAAATTCCTCAAAGTATTTTAAATGGAAGAGCTGAGAAGGAGAAAGACTCAGAAAGTGGTACTTGGAAGAAGTTAAGAACGATATGATGTATGACTGCAAGGAGATGAAAGGAATGGCTGAAAATAGAAGAAAATATCAGTGGCATAGATTAATCTATGGATGATTATGATGATTACTGTCCGGCTCCATGGCTGAAGGTTAGCGTGCTAGCCTTGGTCATTGGGGTCCCGGGTTCGATTCCCGGAAGGGTCGGGAATTTTAACCATCATTGGTTAATTTCGCTGGCATTGGAGCTGGGTATATGTGTCGTCTTCGTCATCATTTCATCCTCATCACGATGCGCAGCTCGCCTACGGATATCAAATCAAGAGACCTGCACCTAGCGAGCCGAACTTGTCCACGGACCATCCCGGCACTAAAAGCCATACGCCATTTCATTTCATTTCATGATGATAACTTAACTTCAGCTTATTCTTACTGGCCATTTCCGTATTACGTGAGGTCGGCACTCTGTATGAATTTAGCTCACTTTTACAGCCGGTTGCTTCTCCTGACGTCAACCCTATGCGAAGGGACGTGTTCAATACTGCTGGTTTGTAGTGTAATGTGTTATATGTAGATGAAGGTGTATATTAAGACGAATACAAACAGTAAGTCTCCGAGCTAGAGGAATAAACCAAACGAAGTTAAAACCGCCGGCCCGTGCCCTCTGAATCGAAGACGGCCACACTGGCCATTCATTCAAGGAGTGAGGCATGACGATAATTATGTTACAGACAAGTAATAATATTCATTAAATAATGAATTGGAATGGCGTATGGTTTTTAATGTCGAGAGTGCCCTAGGACATGTTCGACTCGACAGGTGCAGGTCTTTTATTTGACGCCAGTAGGTGACCTACGTGTTGTGATGAGGATGAAATGATAATGAAAAAACACATACGCCCAGCCCCCGTGCCAGCAGAATTAACCAACAATGGTTAAAATTACCGATCCTGCCGGGAATCGAACGCGGGTCCCCTGTGACCACAGGCCAGCACGCTGACCATTTGGCCGTCTTGCCGGCATTTCAGTAACGTAAAGAATAAACTGTGGTAAATTACTTTGTACTAGTTCTTATTCAGTTATTTCCAGCCTAAAGTAAAACGCGAACGAAGACTGTGGAGATAAAAGAGAGCGGGCCGCAAAATAAGTTCCTGTTTCAAGGAAACAAGGACTGGCAGCTGCTCGCCTAAGGCGTGCTTTCCGCCCAGGTTTATTGATGTTTGCATACCAATATTCCTCCCCATCCACCCCTCTTCCATATCTATTTATGCATCACCAGTATCGATTTGGGGTTGCCACCCCTCGCCCTACTGCCTCTCACATGTTCAGCCTCGTGAATCCTGCGACAGTTGCAGCAACACGTGACTCATGACGTCATGTTGCTAACTGCCACAAAATAACGCAGAGATCACGTACATTCGTATATTAGCTTTTCCATAACAGAAAATAATGATAACTGATGAGATATTCTGAAAATACATTGCAAAATTAAACGATCCGATTTGATTGCTTTAGAGGGAACATGTAAAGACTTCAACTCGGTCACATGCTATTGTAATACAAAATGCAAGTACATTAACGATGAAATAAAAGACACCATAAGTACACAATTACGTGTTTCATCGAATCAAGTGGATATCTCCAGTATACTCAAGCCATGAACAAAAAAGAAAATCACATTGAAAAATACATTTCATGTGTTATAAACAAAACGGGTTTACGAATTTACAAATTGTGGACTTGCGAATTTGCTAGAAAAAAAATTCCAGTTAATTGTAAGTTATTAATGTGCTAGGTGGGATGTAGGTTGCTGGAATACTTAGCTTCCTCCGCAGTTGTTCTTGTATCATTTCCTATTTTTCCTCGACTGGGATGGGATTCATTTGCTTCTCACCAACATATTTTGAAAAAAAAAATGGTGTACGAGGGACAAATAATTAAGCGATGGCGGACGGTTGTATCCAACCCAATGATTACAATAAATTTTGAAGATAACAGCGATGTCGAATATACGTGTATTACACAGCACGATATTTGAAAATAATACCCAATACAAATTTAAGTTAATACATTTGCAGTGCAATGAATACGTTAATTCTGTGATATTTTGGGAATCTCTGCAAAGGTTATAGGCAAAGAAATATAATGAATAAATTAATTTATTGATTGATGATATTATTGTACTTAGCATATATGCTACTAGCTAGATACATCTAGTACAAGGTAACTGAAATTGAACAGTGTCCTATTTTATACAACGTACCAGTCAAAGAAACTTGGTTGTTGTTTACATTGTTTTTGACTAGTTTCAAGCATAACACAAGGGGCAGAAATAACATTTTTGCCTAAATCACTTACAAAACAAATAAGAAGAAATAATTACAAATATTAACTCAGAACTAGTTACCTTCTCTTAAAGCGGTCGTTAAACGAGATGCAAAAGCCGAAAATGTCATCGTTCTTCGTCCGGATGTGGCAACACAGAGGTAGCGCCTGACAGTGGAGTGTTTTCGCTGAACACGACCATAACTCCATGATTTCACATGACGTGTGCTACCTATTAGGCTTGCCATGAATCTCTTAAGTTGCTTAAGAAGATAACTCCTTGTAAGACTCTCGTTGCTGAAGCTTTTCAGTCCTCAGTAAATATAGAGGCGATGGGCATATCGCCAAAACCTTGAATCATCATGTTCAAAGAATGAATACTGAATTTTACATCACCATGGTTGTGTTACGTACATATTGCAGTGCGTGTTGAAGATATGTAATGTACAGAACAAAAATGGCTAACCAGACACTAGTGGGATACGATCACACAACCTTCCGATTTCGCGTCGGTTGCTGTATCATTGATATATGGTGGCCTAGGTCATATTTGTTGTGTTGAAAGAATCTAAGCTACAGGTACTCCTTTTAGAGTGCATTTGCTGTTCGTCCTTCTGACTGCAGGATGATGAAAATTTCATGCGTGCTCACAACTTACTGAGGTTGAGATAGTCCTTCAACAAATCCACCCTCAGGCTATGTCCTAGCTTCTTATTGATGATCGTGGTAAAGCAGATCTTTACCGGAAACTGGCGGCGTTTGAACTGGATGGGATTATAATCACACGAGGAATAAAAACCGGTTCTATCTGACACAATCCTATAAAGATCACCACTCCTATGACATTGTATGCAGGGATTTGACCTGTAGCCCGGTTCTGTTGTACAAGTTTGGAGGGTTCAGGTTCTGTATGATGAATGTGGGAGTTCCTAACTTGAGATAGAGACTATGGGGAGAGATTTCTGGACGGTTGAGGATGTTCAAGGACTCCACTTCCAACACAGATTCGAATCGAATCGCACCATTTCGAAAAGTAGCAATTCCAATAAATCATTGTTTATACTTGACGCTGTGCCATTAGTACATGTTAGAATAGCCCTCTCCTTCAGACAATATGCGTCTGTACCCTTCAAGATGGATCAAGGTAGGTTTTTCGAAGTGCCTATGTTTCCCTTGTCCTCCCTGAAGTATCCTACTAACAGGTCTCTGGAGAACTTATTTCACTTTATCCCCTCAAAAGACTCACCGCGTTTCACGTTTGGGCATATCTAACACCTACTCGTGCTTAGTCTCATACGGCTCTACAGTATGCTTCATGGAGAATATTTTGAATCTCTGCCAGTTTCCAGAAACGTGTTGTACCACACCTGGCTCGTGTTTCTCACCCAAGCGTGTCTATGTCATACAGAAGATGGGACAAAGCGAAAAAGGGACGTCCACCATCGCCACTGATTTGCACTCTATGGTGAGAGACGGCTACTTCCACGACTGGAACATATTCTGTAGCCATTACGAATAATTTCAAATGTAGGTAAAATAGTGACCGAGCAAGTGGCTACGCGAGCTGACAGCTTGCATTCATGAGATAGTGGGCTCGAACCCTAATGTCGACATCCATTGTTTACCAGTTCCACACCAAGAAAATTATGGGGCTTTACCTTAATTAAGTCTACGGTCGCTTCCTTCCCACTTCTAGCCCTCTCCTGTCCCATCGTCGCCATAACCTATCCGTGTCAGTAAGATATAAAATAAATTGTAAAAAACGAAGCAAAGTAAAATATTGGCAAGGAGGTTTCACGGTATCAAGCTATTAAATATATTCACGGACCTACCAAAATACAGAGAAATCATCATAAACAAGTGAAAAATTTAGAAGGCAGCTAAGGGATCGGTTTTCATACGCAGAAACAGGACATGTAGGATGATAAGACTTCCTTCAGTTTGAAATGCGAGAAAATAGAACATGTGGCATCATATATGAAAGTCTGGATCAAACCTACAAATAGAATGAAGACCATACACGAATTATTGTATGGAATCCAAGCTAAAATGAATAAAGCGATATATTATATATTGCCTAGTATGCTGTACTAAATCAGCCTACACAAGAAATAACGTTGTAAATATCTCCAAGAAGTCTGTACTGAATCAGATTACACATCCACTTTAACAAAATTAGGTTAATAGACGCGACAAAGAATACAAAGATGCATCAAATTTTCAGAGAAGCATTTAACGCTCGCATTTCTCTGACTGATCTATATAATAACAATTGTAATTACAGATCCCTCCGATTCCTGTAAAGAATATCGGAAATTGGAAATCATCCTGTTAGGTGGTTGAAAACAATGTATTTACCCATTCATAAGCAAGGAGATCTGAAATATTTGAAAATCATAAAGGCATAGGCCTTCTCAACTAGACACACAAAATCTGCACTAACATCATAAAATAAACTGTACAGTTAAAACTTCAACGTGATAGGAGAGGAGCAAATTGATTTGGGAAAGGAAAATCATGCACTGATGGTACTTCACTCTCAAAATTGTGTTAGAGAAACACAGACAATTCAATACCGATACCTGCATAGCATTTTTTTGACTGTAAAAACGTATTTCGAAGAATATACAGAGTAAAAATTTTAAATACTGCAAAGCAGATGGTCCTAGCAATACCCGAGTTATACACAATTTCATTTCAATAAGAGTGAGCAACGTTGTCTCAGAATGCAAATCAAAACAGAGGCGTACGACATGGTTTCATCCTATTCAACTTTCATTTACCTACTGTATTATGGGTGGCGTGCCAGATGCGACCGTGCCGCATGCGACCCGTGCCACTAGCGACCGCATAATCTGTAACCGTGCCGGATGCGACCGGCGTTGACTAGCAAATTGTCATTTGATAAGTTATGTCAACACCCAAGATAAGGTAAGCTAAACGAAGTGCAATGCCATTTCAATAAGTCCTATGAGCAGCTACTGCCCCTACTTTACATAACACTTCTGGGGGAAACTCGTTTTACAACACGAAACATGGTGATGCGTTTACGTCTTTTCCCACCGGGCGGGTTGGCCATGCGGTTAGAGGCGCGCGGGCCTGAGCTTGCATCCGGGAGATAGTGGGTTCGAATCCCACTGTCGGTAGCTCTGAAGATGGTTTTCCGTGGTTTCTCATTTTCACACCAGGCAAATGCTGGGGCCGTACTTTAATTAAGACCAGGATCGCTTCCTTCCCACTCCTAGCCCTTTCCTATCCCATCGTCGCCTTAAGACCTGTCTGGGTCGGTGCGACGTAATGCCACTAGCAAAAAAATAAAGATCCTAATTCTCTGAAATTATTTACGACTTAGGCCTACTTGCTTATCGTGTCCTATTAGTACCAGGAGTGTCCGAGGACGTGTTCGGCTTTCCTGGTGCAGGTCCTTCTACCTGACGCCCTTGGCCGGCCTGCGCGTCTCGATGTGGTATTATGATCATGATGTAGGGAGAGATTAAACCCGGTTTCGGCACGTAGCCTACTCCTCTCGAATAATAACAAGGGGTCTGCTCAATGCTTTATGTCGCCATTCGACGGCCGAATCACCATCAACAGGATCATATCCCCTCACTCCATTTGAACACTGCGAAAAGGTTTGTATTTGAATCCAGGCTTTTGGCATGCAATCTAGTAATTAGAAACTGTCTACCACCAACTTTCCTACCCTGCCGGCCAACATTCTGATGGTGAATATTTTTTCATCCAGCCTAAGTGGCTCAGACGGCTCAGACGGTTGAGATGCTGGTTTTCCGACTCCAACTTGGCAGGTTCGATCCTAGCTCAGTCCGGTGGTATTTGAACGTGGTCAAGTACGTCATCTTTGTGTCGGTGGATTTACTGGCACGTAAAATAAGTCCTGCGGGGCTAAGTTCCGGCACCTCGGCGTCTCCTTAAACCATAAAAGTAGTTACTGTGACGTAAATCCAGCAACATTATTATATTTTTCTTTCGACCAACGGCACTCGAACCTGCTAACCACGGTGTCAGACCTTTATTTTAGAAAAGATAAAGTTAGCTACTTATAAGCAATCTGCCACTTGGTGACAGCCCTTAATGCAGATCAATTGTAAGTGATTGACGGGTCGCATGCGGCACGATGCTTATCCACTCGGTCGCTATTGGCACGATAATGGCCTGGTCGCATCCGGCACGGTCTTACAACTGGATATGCTGTTGTATGCTGATAACTGGATACAATTTGCCAGTTCAGACGATGACTTACAACGCTTTTTAAAATATCTTAACAGAATAGCTTCAGAACATATGAAAATATCAGCTGATATGAGAGAAACACTTGCTTTCAAAGGTAAAGAACCAGTTCCCTGTACATTTTTTCTAAACTATGTACCCGTTCCTCGCATGGAAATTGGAAATGGATTACACGATGAATTTATGCGAAGTTGCATGCCTGTATTCAAATGTTTAATACGGCATGATAAACTGATATTTTTCTACGAAAGCACGTGGCAGTAACGTGAAGTACGATAAAGATGAACAAAGTGGAGACAGAATGAGGACGATCACTGCGTTCATTGAACAGTACAGTTCCTGGACCGAAGTTGTGCAAAATTCTCTCTACTTCTCGGTTACATGCTGATGTTTATCTGAAACCGGGAGTGGCGCTGTGGCTGAAACCAATCGTTGAAGATAACCTCTCTTATCTGTTCTATCGAAAGGAGTACAATGTCTCTTTATTTAATCCCGCTAACCCACCTTAAAGTGGCATGATTTAGCCTGTAAAACGGTCCGTTAATGATATCACCCTTGTTAAGGGGAGTGGGAAAGCCCTATCTTGATAATGTTAAATTGACAGAAAAGATGCCCCGTTATCTCAGTAAGTATTAAGTTGAGAGCTTTGATATTTTTACTACTTGTATTTACTCTCTTTCCATAAGTACTGAACCAGAATGGAATGGTTGGAACAAACGATTGTAAAGTTATGAATTTATTTTATAAGTTAAAATTCTTTAACAAAACTGTAATTAAAAATGTATCTAAATCAGAAACTATACATGAGAAATGCTTTTATCCGGTTCAGTGGCTGTATCATGGCACAAGGTGACTCTCTGAAAACAATGAACTACCTATCTAGTATATTTTTCAGAGATAATGGGTTAAACATGTGAAAAAATGTCATTTCTCAGAATATGAGTTCAAAGTAAAACAGAATGTTCACTCTCACATTTAGTTGCCCAGTTTGACACTTGTGCATTGATATATTAAAATATTTCTTTAAGTTACTTCCAGGTGGCGTATAAAAATAAATTACACATCATTTTAATCAGGCGAGTCCAAATAATTTAATTACGTAAAATTTGGAAAAAGTCACTTTTTTAATTTTTTGCTTTCCCACTCGCCTTAATCCGCCTGTAGATTTAAAGTTGGTCATGTATATTTTGTGGAAGGGTAAAATAACTGTTTCACTTCCTATAAACACACAGTCCATTCAGCGATTTAGAAATAATATTGACCCTAAAACCTACCCAAGGGCAAGTGGATTCTATATTTGAAGTTTGGTAGAAATATATGCAGTAGTTCTCCAGTTATAAGAACTCAAACAGAGAGATAGACAGACAAATCGACAAACAGACACCAAAGCTGAAAAATATGCAGATGGTCATTATTACATCTGAAACGGATAAATGTAAGAAAATTTTGCCAAAATATTCAATGTACAGGTACACGGCCGTTATGATTTTATTTATATAGACAATATCTCAGTAGAATGAACAGTCTCCTTCAGTCATCTCGGCTACTCCCAGTAATACAGATATCGATCAAAACGTCGTAAAATTTAACAAAACCATGGGTACTATTAATTAAGTAATGAAACAGTCCAGAGGAACATAAAATTACACATATACAAAACATTACCAGACCACTGCTACTGTACAACAGTGAAGCATGGGCAATCGAAAAAGACACAGAAGGAGGACGAGTGGTGCTGAGATGAGATTCATGAGATATACAAAAGAATACACGGGATGGACTCAAAAGGGAACGGAGAAGTGATGAATGTACCTGTGTTAAAATGTTTCGGAATATCCTGGATGAACTGGAAGAACCATGCCAGGGAAAGAATCCCAAAGCAGATCTTACGATACCACCCCAAAAGAAGTCGCCCTATTGGATGCCCAGCTAAGAGATGGATCGAGACAGCAACAGGCCTCTTCCCCTAATATCTGTTTGGATGATGATGATGATGATGATGATGATGATGACTCTGGCTAAAATTTGGTATGGACTTTTACCTCTCGTACATTCTAGATTTTCACAAAAATGAACTGGATTTTTGTCATTCAGCTGAATAGCCGCTAAAAGATACAAAAATACAGAGATTGAACCTGACGTCTAAAGAATTAAATTTTTTTAGCACCGGTAATTTAGTGCCTTCCATTATAAAATGCTAAGTATTTAAAAATACAGTTACAGATCCACTTCTTGTATCGGAGGATTTTCCACTTTTGTACTCATATTGTGAATTCTGAAGAGATTGCTGTTAGGTCTTTAATACGAGTAACAAACAACCTGAGTTCAGAAAGGCTTCCACCACTATCCGTAACCTCGACACTTGGTGGGGTAAAGTGGTTAGCTGAATGCCCGGCCGCCTTTGTCCCCCAGGAATTAACCTGGTACTTATTTGTTGTGTAGGCTGAGTGAACCTCAGAGCCATGTGCACTTCCACAAGTGGAAATCTCGTTTCATAAATGTTTCGACTTCGTGACAATGAATCGAACCCACGTTCTTCCAGGTGAAGCGAACAAACATTTACAGCCTCAGCCAGGCAGCCCCTGGGAGATCTATCGCTGAGGTTTAATTTTGTCTAAAACACTAAATTTGTCTCCATAGATAGTTTAAATGCTGATATTGTACGAAATGGAATGCCGAATGGACATTTTTCACACTTCAGAAATCCGACCACCTCCTGGATTTGAACCCGTGATCTCTACGATTGATGCACAGAGGGAGCTAAGATTTAAATGCTATTTTTCTCCATAGAAACTTGATTCTGTCGAACATAATTAACTCCTGTTGACTGTAAGTGCTTGATTAATTTGACCAGGGATATGATCTCTCCTTCCTCAGGTAGGACATGGTATAACATAGTAGTGGGTACTGTCTCCTGTGACTAGAGTTCTCTTGTCAGTATACTGTTCCTGTGTAACGCTAGTCTGCAGGTGATAATGATGTCACGTACAGGTAATACTGCTGTGTAGCGTGTGTATTAGGTGCGAGAGTTCAAGAAACACGTGCAAGCTATACGGGCAATTTTGGTGACGGTTGTGGAACAAAGGGGCGGTCGAGATATAGACTTAATAAGACTACATATAGTTCACGAGCCTCCTAGCTCAAATATGTAGAGTAATCTCGGGCACTAGTAAAATGAAGATCCAATTTTCATGCCTCATATTTGTACTTGTAAGTCGTATAGTATAATAATGTACTATCACTACTTTGGGGACGAAGTGGGCGAGACATACAGAAATGAAGGAAATAATATTGTAGAGCAATTATTCAAATCAATAAAACATTAAATGAACAAATATTAAATATTAATTATGTCATTAGAAATGCATGTTTTAAAGTTGTGTTTTTGGTGTATTTGAGTGTTTGTAGTTTTATTTGACTATCGATATCATTTTCATAGCCAGGAAAACTTCAGTTTTACGTAGAATCCAAACCATACGGATGTGACTTGTCTCTTAAAAAATGTCACAAGCCTTGACCAGGATTCGAAATGCGGTCACCCTGGTGAGAAGCCAGTGATGTTACCACGCGGAAATCAGCGTCCCTAAAATAAATATTTCTCATGCATACATACGTATACACTATACAAAAATATATCTTTGTTTTGGAATATTATGTTTATCAGCGTTCAGTCTGCAAGCGTCTGTAAATGAACTAAGCGCCCCAGTAATCCTCACATAGCTATTATTATTATTATACCTTTATTTCAATGCCGTGACTCAGGCTATAAAGTGTGCTATTCTGCCAGATCATGTCTTATGATGTACATAAAACCCCATGACGCAAGAGCCCCGAAGGTCCTTGGCCTACCAAGCGACCGCTGCTCAGTTCGAAAGCCTCCAGATTATGAGGTGTCGTGTGGTCAGCATGAAGATTCCTCTCGATCGTTATTCTTGGCTTTCTTGACCGAGGCCGCTACCTCCCCGTCAGATAGCTCCTCAACTGTAATATAGGCTGAGTGGACATCGAGGCAGCTCTCACGTCCAGGTAAAAATCTCTGACCTGGCTGAGATTAGAACCCGGGGCCTCCGGCTAAGAGGCAGGCACGCTACCCCTGCAACGCTGGGCCAGCTTATAATGTGCATACTGTTCAAAATTATATTACACACACATTACAATACTAAATTGTATCCATAATTATCAAAACACATCAAAGGAAAGCAAGAAACGTATAAAATAATCCATAATAAAGAAAGTTGTTCTAATGCATCAATAAAATCAAATAAACTTAGTGAAACACGGAATGAAATAGCAACACCGGAAAATAGAAATCATGTACTGGTATTTACACCCAACTTAATCCATCAAAGTACCGCTCCCAACATTTCTCTTTAATACCGGTTCAGATAGGGCATTCCTTAGATCGTTGGGCAAGGAATTCCATGTTCGGATTATGCTGACAATAAAATAATTATTGTAGAGGACTGAACTGTGATTTACTACTCTGAGGATTAAGTTAGCTGCAGTTGTGGTCGGAATGTTAGGAATGGTTGAGAGCAGCTGCAATGAATCTCTTTCTACTTGTATATTATCGGGCGAGTTCGCCGTGCAGTTAGGGGCGCCCAGGTGTGAGCTTGCATCCGGAATATAGTGGGTTCGAACACCCCACTGTCGGCTACCCTGAAGATGGTTTCCGATTTTCACACCAGACAAATGGTGGGGGTGTACCTCAATTAAGGCAACGGCCGCTTCATTTTAACTCCTAGACCTTTCCTCGCCCATCGACGCCATAAGACCTCTATGTGTCGGTGCGACGTACAAGCAGATTGTAATAATGTAACTCGCATATTTTTTTACGGAATGAAAGCGACGAATGATAGATATGATGCTGGTTTAGTTTAAGCCAATTTAGCTCATGGAATGCAGGAGTTACATGATGAAAATTTGGAATGTCCAATATAAAGCGGATACAAGTATTCTGAGCGTTCTGAAGTGTGTTAGAATAGGCACCACTTAGTCTGCCGTACACAACGTCAAAACAGTCAAACAGAGGTATTCTTATCTGTTGAACCAACAGATTTCTGACCGTTAAAATAAGTGAATCTTTCGTTTGAGTGAAGGGAGAAAAATACTCGTTGGCATATAGCTGCTGGGAAGTAAGTTAATTCTATCTCATCGTCGCTATAAAACCTATCTATGTCGGTGCGACGTAAAGCAATTTCTAAAATAAACCCAGCAGAAACATACTTGTATTTATCTCCCCCCCCCCCCCGTGTACATGTGCAGTAGCATTAAACATTTCATAAGGAAGTATTATTTAATATTAGATTAATTAATTTTATCGTTAATGACTTTTCAGTATTTTTTCTATGATATTGCAATGTAATTCATGATATCCAGAGTTGGGAAGTTAATTAATTGTAAAGGTTAGATTTTTAGTAATAAGAAAATTTATGTTATCGTTAATAATTTTTTTCAGGACTTTTTTCTATGATATTGCAATGTAATTCATGATCTTCAGAGTTGGGAAGTAAGTTAATTAATTGTAACAGTTAATTTTTTGGTAATTTTTACTCGTAATAGTTACTTTTCGCAAAAATGTAATTTTTACCCGTAATTTCCTTTTGAAATAAAACTTTAATCGGCTATATTTTAGCAATCGTTACATTCCAGTAATTGATATGCGTCATATCGAGAGCTTAGCAAGTTTGGTAGGCCTATCTTTCGCAAGACGTCGAGCCAGGGGTGTAAGTCCAAGATATGTCGCGCACTCGTTCATTTACTGATAGGTTGTCGTGGTTACTGGTTGAAATTTAGATAAATGTGTACTATGTGGTGGAGATGGTGGTGGTGGAGGAAGTACAACTGAGAATCCACCCTCTTCTAACACATCAGAAAGAAAATGGAGGAGTTCTGACACCTCGTAAAGTGAAAGTAACGGCAAAAGAAATGGAAGTGTCACGAAGGGTGTGAATATCGTTTTCCTAATATCGTCGGGGTCGGGAAAGAACAATAGTTGACCGAGGACACTGACATAAGTACGTGGACGCAATGTCAGACTCACCTTGGTCACCAACCCATGCTCCCAGGTTGAGCGTCCTTGGTCTCTACTCTAGTCGCCTCTACCGACAGGCAGGGGATACCGTAGATGTCATTCTACCGCCCTCACCCACAGAGGTTACATGGTTGAGAATGGTGAAGGAATAAACACGCGCTGGTGGATGGGTTAAGGCATTTCATTCCCGTATTTGAATACATATTTTGAATTAGTTATCCTGAAAATAATACAAACGCGAAAGTGACATGCAGATTTTCCTTAGGAGCAATAATTTTGAACGTCTCATTAGTCTCACCTAGTAATGATAGCCACTTGAAGCATCTACGCTAAATAACGTAAAATGGAATAATATATTTTTATAATAATAATAATAATAATAATAATAATAATAATAATAATAATAATAATAATAATAATAATAATAATGTTATTTGCTTTACGTCCCACTAACTACTTTTACGGTCTTCGGAGACGCCGAGGTGCCGGAATTTAGTCCCGCAGGAGTTCTTTTACGTGCCAGTAAATCTACCGACACGAGGCTGTCGTATTTGAGCACCTTCAAATACCACCGGACTGAGCCAGGATCGAACCTGCCAAGTTGGGGTTAGAAGGCCAGCGCCTTAACCGCCTGAGCCACTCATCCCGGCTAATGTACTTTTCTTTGGGAACTTTAGCATCATTCCATCTCCATGTGAAAAGATCTCAGTGATTACCTAAAGACTCGCGTTTACTGATTACTTTTCCAAAAAGTAATGGAGTTGTAATTGAATGCATTTTTTCTCAGAGTTATTTGATTCAAGAACTGGAAGAAAGGTAGCTCGATTTGTTCTGGGTGATTTCCGACAAAAGAGTAGCGTTACAAAAATGTTGCAAAGTTTCGGCTTGGAAGACTTGGGAGAAAGGAAGTGAGCTGCTCGACTAAGTGGTATGTTCCGAGCTTCCAGTAGAGAGATGGCGTGGAATGACATTAGTAGACGAATAAGTTTGAGTAGTGTCTTTAAAAGAGGAAAGATCACTATATGAAGATAAATTTGGAATTCAAGAGGACAAATTGGGGCAAATATTTGTTTATAAGAAGGGGAGTTAGGGATTAGAATAACATACCAAGGGGGATGTTCAATAAATTTCCAATTTCTGTGCAATCATTTAATAAAAGGCTAGGAAAACAACAGGTAGGGAATCCGCCACCTGGGCAACTGCCCTAAATCCAGATCAGTTGTGATTGATTTCTTCACTCTTGAAGACGACGGATCGCCGTAGGATTGATGCTCTAGAAATGTGGTGCTATAGGATATTACTGCGAATACCATGGACAGCACGCCGTACTAATGAATCTATCCAGCAACAGCTCGGCATCAGAACAAGACTGTCGACCCTTATCAACCAAAAACAACTCAGATATTTTGGTCATATTGCCAGAAGACAAGAGGCAATGGAACTGCTTATTATAGAGGGAAAAGTCGAAGGCCAAAGATCTAGAGGACATGCACCCTTACGATGGATGGACCAGATCAAGAACTTGACCAGGAAGAGCTTACAGCAAGCAAGTCACCATGCCCAAAGCAGAGGCTCCTGGAGGAAGATCACCAAAAGGATTGTCGCGTGATGCCACTACACCCTTATGAAGGGTTGGACTAAGAGAGAGAGAGAGAGAGAGAGAGTGATTGATCGTAAACTGTAATTGAGGTCGATTACTTATATTCTGTATTTTTACCGTCACTGATAAACTCATAATATTACTGATAAATATACAATTCTGGAGTTTCCACTCATTAGCGACCGAAAAACTAAACGCTGCACAGCGGCTGCACACATCTCTTCACTGCGGCTTCAGAAAGTATGGCCCTGTGGTTAGGAGCGCGCAGTTGTGAGCTCGCATCCGGGAGATAGTGGGTTCGAACCACACTGTCGGCAACCCTGAAGATGGTTTTCCGTGGTTTCCCATTTTCACACCAGGCAAATGCTGGGGCTGTACCTTAATTAAGGACACGGCCGCTCCCTTCCCATTCCTAGGCCTTTCCTGTCCCATCGTCGCCTTAAGACCTATCTGCGTCGGTGCGACGTTAAGCAACTAGCAGAAAGTATGAATGCCTAATATTCAAGAAACAATTCACTCCACTTCAACTTCAGGTAGTATGCATGCGTTAGTTGTATGAAAAAGTTCTACGTACAAAAGGCAAACGGTTACACACGTAAAAACATATGTCAGCGAAGCCGTAAGTCTCATAACCTGAACATATAGTTTTAGCGCAAATACTCCAATAACCGTATATCTTGCCAAGATATGATATTTCCAACTAGTAGCTGCAATTCGCAGATTAATGTGCCATTGTTGTTTAGGGTCCCCGTGTCCTTTTCTTGATGGATATAGTACATTTCTTGGCACAGGCCAGAGCAAAGTGTAGCTTCCACTGACGTCTCAATTTCACCCATGGCTGTAACAACGTGGCAGCTGCAGGGGTAGAGGTAATGGGTAATGACATACGGAGCACAACCAGTGCGTCTAAGTGTTATGAAAGGTGTTGCTCATAGGGTCAGTCGTGCTGCAGTAGCACTTTCTCTCTGTTCAATTTCGAAATCATCTATTGTTTCCGGATACTGATTTACTTCGATTTATTTGTGTTTTTAAACTGCGCTGAATGAGGTTAAATTTTGTATACTGCATGTAACACAAATTAAGAAAGATTACAATAAACAATACCCCCTCCCTAATAAATGGTTTCCGAGATTATTGGAGACGAATATTATTAATTAATAGTAGCACTTTCTGGCCCAGTGAGGAAAGCAATGACAAACTACCTCACTCTTCATCTTTACTAGTATGCCTCATTTGGGCGCTGCCATTAGTTTTTGTGATTTTCCTACAACTGGATAGCCTTTGGTGGTGATATGAGAGCCTCTGGGCTAATGACCTAACAGACAGACAGACAGACAGACAGACAGACAGACAGACAGACAGACAGACAGACAGACAGACAGACAGACAGACAGACAGACAGACAGACAGACAGACAGACAGACAGTTCAAAAAACCAATGAAAAATTTGAATAAGACCAGACTAACTTCCAGTTTTCTGTGTTGTTTAAGATATGTTAGACGCATCTCTATATCAATATCTTCAGTGGGCACTTCGCTGTACGCATAACCAATTCGAAAAGACACGGATGATCGTTCTGGGGAGAACACGTAGCAGTTGCGCGTTTTCTAGAAAGCAATTCGTTTTATAAAACCTGTTGTGACAGTGAGGAATGAAGAGCAGGTATTAAGTTGAGACCACTTAATGTTAAACGCATTTACGTATGAGCAATAAATCTTTCTTCTCCCTCTGGGAGGAAGTTGCCGTCCACCGTGTGTGATGATGTAACAAGCAAGTTTCTGACTTCTAAACTCAACTTCCTGCTGTGATCACTGAGCTTTGAAAATGTATAGCACCCCGAAACATATTAAGGATTTATTATTATTATTATTATTATTATTATTATTATTATTATTATTATTATTATTATTATTATTATTATTATTATTATTATTATTACACGTTCTTCACAACTAAGGAGTGTGATGTAACTTATTTAGCAGATGAATTAGCTTTCTTCTCTTCCCATTCTTCCGTCCATGCAATAGTGGTTCTTTTCTTGGGTTTTTCAGCGAAATGATGCTTGTTCACCAACGCTCATTAGCTGGGCCTGTACCATATAATTTCACCTGTTATGGTGATTCCTTGAATGTCGATTATCCAATTGTTCTTCAATTTTAGTGAGGAGGCATGATTAAATATCCTTTTAGTAAATCTTTCATTGCCAATTCTTGGAATATGGCCACAAAACTTCACTCTTTTTCTAATAGTGTATGATACAGTGGTTTAATGCGGAGACTCGGCTAGTATTTTGCCACCGGACGACCATGGGATAGGAAAGGACTAGGAAGTGGAAGGAAGCAGCCGTGGCCTTAATTAAGGTACAGCCCCGGCATTTGCCTGGTGTGAAAATGGGAAACCACGGAAAACCATCTTCAGGGCTGCCGACAGTGGGGCTCGAACCCACTATCTACCGATTACTGGATACTGGCCGCACTTAAACGACTTCAGCTATCGAGCTCGGTGTCTTTATTATTATTATTATTATTATTATTATTATTATTATTATCATCATACAGTCGGAAAGAGTCCAAAGACACCAGTAGATCTGCGTGAATCTATAATCGGTGAGAATTTTAGGATGTAAAATATAAAACTTCATGCACGAGTAATCGAGCGGAGACCTACAAGATGATGAGTCTGTAATTGCCTCGATGAGCAATTATGGTACAGGGTTTTAGCATAATAAAAAGCTTTCTCTAAACAATTTAAGGCGTGTGCTCTTGAGTAGAGAAGCAGGGTTGCGGAGAGGAGCCGGCGGTGTGCTTGGAGGCTGTTAAGTGAATTAGGCTCCGGGACTCAAAACCCGCAGCGGGACACCACAAGAAACACACAGCAACCTGTATGCAGGTGGGGGATAATGCCTTGTATTCCGCAACCAATTACATTACACCATCCTGATTGCTAAATGTATTAATGTTCATTAGATTATTATTAGCACGATTCCCACTGGTTATGAGAAAGTAATAAACTGGTCTTATACATTGTCCGTGTGCACAGAAAAACAATGACATGGAATATCAACCTTATTTATTCACTGTTTACAGACCAGTTTTCAGGGAATTGTACAAAATAACAAGAAAGTCTTGTAGTTTCAATTGGCTCTGTTATCGCTCATGAGTTGGTGCTTAACATTAATGCCTACTTTCTTTCGTTCTCTGCAATTTTGTCAATACTTTCTTTATTTTACACTTTGAGGTGGTGACCAAAAATTTCGTTAGAATGAGTGTTTTTGAAATCAGACCACCAGCCTTTCGTTTTTCTATCTGAATTCCTCTTTCCCTTCTCCATGTAATGTCTATAGGTTGCAGTTGAGGAAATCTATTATATTCTTTACGAGAACAGGAGACTCATCCTCAGATTTCAGAAGACTGCATCAATCCAGTCCTAGCCTGTAGAGTGTCTTTATTATTATTATTATTATTATTATTATTATTATTATTATTATTATTATTATTATTATTATTATTATCATACAGTCGGAAAGAGTCCAAAGACACCAGTAGATCTGCGTGAATCTATAATCGGTGAGAATTTTAGGATGTAAAATATAAAACTTCATGCACGAATAATCGAGCGGAGACCTACAAGATGATGAGTCTGGCCAAAAAACTTGGCAAGGAAAGGAATGAAAGAGTAATATATTTTGTGCAATCGTACGATATTTCGTTTCTCCTTCATTTTGTATATCAGGGGAATGAAAACAGAGTGACATCGTCACTGGCTTCTTACCAAGGCAGCCGTGGTTCAAATCTCTGTTAATGCACGTGGAGTTTTCAAAATGAGGAGTCGTGGCTCTGTGGGGTTGGATTCCTCGTAAACTTATCCTGTTGTTGTCACCCTAGAAGGAACCTGATTGAACGGGTGTCACATTTCTAGTACCCAGGATTCCGGCAAACACAAGAATAGGATTCGGATGCAGAAATCAAAATCAGAACCGGCCTTGGAGAAAGCGTCTTCGTATCCTGTGTGCAACAATGACCTGCGATTCGACACTTGGCATGTCGTGAAATGGTTTGTTACTGGAGCTGCCTTACCGTGTTAAACGATGTACTCTAAATGCTTTGTCAATGAACCGACTACAGATCTTTGAAATGTGGGTGTATTGCGGAATGCTGAATATCCTGTTGGTAGACCATGTCCCCTACGAGGAGATACTCTGTCGTGGTGGGAAATCATGTGAAACCGGGAGAGATGGCCGTGCGGTTAGGGGCGTGCAGCTGTGAAATTGCATCCGAGACATAATGGGTTCGAATCCCACTGTCGGCAGCCCTGAAGATGGTGTTCCTTTGTGTCCCATTTTCAAACCAGGAAAATGCTGGGGCTGTACCTTAATTACACTCAGCCTACACCAAAAATGAGTACCAGGTTAACTCGTGGGGGCAAAGGTGGGCGAGCGTAGAGCTAACCACTCTACCCCATCACGTGCCGAAGTTAACAATGGTGGAAGCCTTTACCTTCCACTCCTCCAAGGACCTTCATGGCCTGTACGTAAGTGACTTTTCTTTGTAACAATTAAGGCCTCGACCGCTTCCTTTCCACTCCTAGGCATTACCTTTCTCATCGTCGCCATATGACCTATACGCAAAGCAAATTGTAAAAAAAAAAAAAAAAAAAAAAAAAAAAAACCACATGTGAAGTCGTAACCCTCGAGAAACCTACGAAAGAGGAATGTAACACATTTCGGTAACAGAAATGAAAACTCATCATAAAAGGTAAGATAATTAAAAGTTGCTTTAGATCGCACCGACACAGATAGGTCTTATTGCGACGATGCGACAGAAAAGGGCTACAAGTCGAAAAGAATAGGCCGTGCTGAAACCCCAGTATTTGCCTGGTGTGAAAATGGGAAACCACGGAAAACCATCTTCAGAGCTGCCGACAGTGGGGTTCGAATCCACTGTCTCCCTAATGTTGCATATTGGCCGCACTTAAGCGACTGCAGCTATCGAGCTCGGTAAAAGGCAAGATCGAAGGGAAATCAAGACGTGGATGGGGCGGCAAATTTGACAACACACACACACACACACACACACACACACACACACACACACACACACACACACACACACACACACACACACACACACACACAAAAGAAACCCCATGACTGCCTTCAACCATGTGTGAGTAGACAGCACCATAATAATAATAATAATAATATTAATAATAATAATAATAATAATAATAATAAGAGGAAGAAGAAGAGAATATGAGGCAGAAGAAGAGGAGGAAAAGGAGAAGTGACGATAATAACGAGAGCTGATTATATGTTCTCTCGGTAGGAATCCAGAGACAGAATAGCTTGGCTGTGGTCAGCATACCAGGTGGAGAAGACCCTCGCATAAACGGATAACCTCCTCCAACTAAATTCTTTTTCAATAGTTAAAGAGACGGATATATTTCAGTGCAAGGTCAAGACAAGTTGGCCCACTAAAATAGTCCTTAATCACAGCGCTGCAACGTCCGGCTCCATGACTAAATGGTTAGCATACTGGCCTTTGGTCACAGGGGTCCCAGGTTCGATTCCCGGCAGGGTCGGGAATTTTAACCATCATTGGTTAATTTCGCTGGCACGGGGGCTGGGTGTCTTCATCATCATTTCATCCTCATCACGTCGCGCAGGTCGCCTACGGGAGTCTAATCGAAAGACCTGCACCTGGCGAGCCAAACATGTCGCCGGACACTCCCGGCACTAAAAGCCATACGCCATTTCATTTTTACAGCACTGCAGCAAATGTCATGTATGTTTAACTGAATGCAGCCTGTTGCGATCCTGTAGTGTTCACAGTAAACCCGGTCTTCTTTTAATTTTTCAGGCGTTGATTGCCTTCTATATTTAATGGAAATGTATTTCTTAATGTTTCTTGAAGAAGCCGAAATCTGCTTACGCTGTAAATCTCTGTCACAACATTTTCCCCCCAGCGCCACCATACAACTGACGGTGGAACAAGATACAGTATCTAATCTGAGATGTAGTCTAATAGTTGAACAGGAGAAGCGTTGGTGTAACATGTTTCGGTAGATAAAGAATTTTAAATAAAATACAGAAAAACACACGCATGAAGAGCTTTATTATCTTCCTTATCAAACAATATACAGATATAAAATACAGTAATTTGTAAATTACAGCTTTTCTTTCCTTTTTTTTCTTTAATATTCGGACAATATTTAATGTATGCATCCAAATATATTTTCACTGGTGAAATATTTTGAATAGCCATTTACAGTATTATAATTATCATGTGGTGGAGAAGTTTTTCGTTCCTTGGGACGAAATACTTGTGATTACAACACAGTAAGACCCATCCAGAAGTGGAAATGTGGCATGGGATGGAGAAGGACTAAACAGATTAGTACAGAAGGGAAACGGAGGGAAGAAGCTGAGTGCAGATAACAGCTGGACCATAACACGGGTAACGACCGTGCTGCCCCCTCAGGCCAGTGGTCAACTTGGTAGTTACCGTTACAGCAGGACATTCCGGTTAATGGACCACGCTTCCCTACATGCCAAATATTTGTTCACCCTAAGTAATATAAATGTAAGTAACATTGAAGTTACCGGGCGAGTTGGCCGTGCGGTTAGTGACGCGTGACTGTGAGTTTGCATCCGAGAGATAGTGGGTTCGAATCCCACTATCGGCAGCCCTCAAGATGATTTTCCGTGGTTTTCCATTTTCACACCAGACAAATGCTGTACCTTAATTAAGGCCACGACCGCTTCTTTTCAATGCTAGCCTTTCCTGTCCCATCGTTGGCATAAGACATATCTGTGTCGGTGCGACGTAAAGCCACTAGAAAAGAAAAACAAAAAAACATTGAAGTTTGGGTTACGCGTCCCAAATCTTCCGGTTGTCTTCGTGACTCACTAACATCATGGCGTATGGCGTCCGGAGAGGCCTAGTGCAGGTCTTTGTCTAGTAGACGACCAATAGAACAACAAATAAAAGGGGAGAGACGGAAGTACATATTTTTGATTGCGCTTGGGAAAGATTTACAGTGGAGAGCTTTAATAACCTTCCCTGACTTCTAATTAGATTATATGGTACATTCTTAGTCACTATTAAATCCAAACAAGCAACAGATGATGATGATGAGATGGCGTCCGCGGTATGCACTAGCCGTGCGTCATGGTAGGTGTGCTATTTACCAACTGATGAGCCCAACTTAGTACACCGGGGCGAAACGCTGGTAACCAAGAATGAGTTAGTTGGAAAATTTATAGCTATATTGGTATTAAGCAACGAATTATATGTTTAATACTTGGATAACATTATTAATTCGTATTTATCAAAGTAATCTCATACATTGGAGCTTGGGAAGGGATGCACCGAGTGTTATCTGAAAATAAGCATTTCCAAAACTAAACTGATGTCAGTGACTGAATATAGTGAATACAGGAACAGGTGGATTATTTCAAGTATTTAGAAGAACAGTCTCCAATAATTGAAGAAAAATCACATCACATCACATACGAGTGTTAAGCTATTAGTTCCAGTTAAGAATTGCTGGTACATCTAAAACACTGAACGTAAGTTGAACATTAAAGCTTGAAATTTTATTCACCAAACGAAAACGAAAAATAATTCATGCAGTAGAGGGTTAAAAAGGTATATGAGCCGCATTTTTAAATTCAGGTGGATGCAAAGGAGTTGTTACGTACAGCGCCGGACAAATGAGGGAATATGTCGATAATCCGCTCTATATGAAATGAGGGAAATGTGAATATGATTCAGATGTATTGAGCCCATGACCTTTTGGTCCACTATAAAACAGTCGAATAAGTGGAAGGAAGGAAGGAAGTAGAATCATGGCTGGAAGAAAAATGGTAGATAAATCAAAATAAAGAAGAAGTGGACGTAAATTCAGCTAGACCAGAAATGTTGAAGTATATATTAAAGTAAAATTGAGTGAGATTCGAGTAAGGAATCGTTATGATTGAGCTTTAATGCCATTTGGATGGAATCTACAACCAAGGATGTTGGAGCAATTTCCAAGTACCCTCCGTTACAATTTTAGGAAGAATATTCATGGATGTTATGCAAAAAGTATAGCTGTAGTAGCGATCGAAGTACCTAACCAGTGCGAATGTGCACATGGAAAGTCTGTCATTATCAGTAATCAGTAACATTTCTACCACAAATTAAACTAAACCAAACCAAACCATACCCCACGGTGTAAGAGCCACAAAGGACCTTGTCCTACAAATCGACCGCTGCAGGCCTGCATATTTGGAGGTGTCGTGTGGTCAGCACGACGAATCCTCACGGCCGTTATTCTGGGCTCTCTAAACCTGGGCCGCCATCGCACCGTCAGATAGCTCCTCAACTGTAATCACGTAGGCTGAGTGGACCTTGAACTAGGAAGGAAGGAAGGAAGGAAGGAAGTAGAATCATGGCTGGAAGAAAAATGGTAGATAAATCAAAATAAAGAAGAAGTGGACGTAAATTCAGCTAGACCAGAAATGTTGAAGTATATATTAAAGTAAAATTGAGTGAGATTCGAGTAAGGAATCGTTATGATTCCAGGTAGAAATCCCTAACCTCCGGAAATCGAACTCTTCAGGTAAGAGGCAGGCACGTTAACCCTACAACATGGGGCTGGCTTCTATCACAAATATGTACAACTAATTTATAATGTTCTGTTACTCCGAAGAATTATTAAGACACTAACTCGCTGGATCAATCAAATGTCGTACAAAAGATCTTGGCACTTCATGTGATAGTAGTTGGCACGATAAAGATATCTGATGGTGCACTCAGTCTCATCCGTAAGAACCATCCAGAAGAATTTTCCTTTCAGTACTAGATGGCAGTACAAAGCAAAGTCGAAATTGATAGGCATGTTGTCTAATTGGTACTATTTCAGAAGGTTAACATTCTGGTTGCTGCGGGTATGGATGATGGTGATGATAACTTACGAATGAATATACTAGCACTATTTTTCCATTAGCTAAGTCCTCCTTTGAACTGTCTGTGAAATTTTGTGAGATGTGATGAAATCCACAAAATATTAGAATTATTATTAAATTGAATTCTTATCTCATATCTTTAGCATGGTTAATAATATTATTTATTGAAATATATTTTTATTCTTCCTGTGTTTCAAAACATGCAAAGGGTCCTTTAACAGAGATATTATTTTGTTTACAGTTCGAGAATCTATCATGAAAGAATGGAGGTATGTTGATGGTGGCAGATCATACGCATTCAAGGTAAGAAAAACGCGTATACTAATAGTAATGATGTAAGGACGATTTTCATAGATTTAGGTACTCGATTACTATATATTCTGTAAACCTGCCGAATATGTAAAAAAAATGATTCTTTAACTGCGCCTCTGTTCCGGTATTGACAGCTACTGCCTGGGAGAATACGTTATCGCATTGAAATATTTTCTCACTTCCATGTAAGGTCATAATTGAGAAATATGCGACACTAGTATGCATTGTTAGTCCTCGCTTTTGAACACAGCGGTATGAAGAAAGCACAAGGAAACTGATGCCATCAATCAGATGGTGGAGGTTATAGTATATAGGTTTGCTGAGGGTCCTCATGGAGTAAATTCTAAAGGAAAATTTAAAAAATGAAAAGCTGGTGGAAGTATTTCAGAAATGGTGGCGAGGAAATGCAGGAGTGATTTGGAAAGTAAGTATCGAAATTATAGGCAAAATGTCTGAGAAAAGTGTCCATTGGAGAAAGAAGCATGGCGGTGAAGTCCAAAAGGACATCAAGGCTAATCGACATGTCGAATATAATGGGATCAATCCTATACTGATGAAATAGAACATACTACAGGCAGATAAATACAGCCACCAAAAGCGTAATAGGGAAAAATAAGACAGCTGCTTGGAAGGGAGTCTATGAAGACCTAGAGAGCACAGGCAGGGAAGTGAAACCCGTAAGAATAGTTAGACAAGAGATAATGCTTCAAAATATGTCATGCATATACAGAAAGATGAGGAATGTGAATGGAATTGTGATTATGGACGAAGAAAATATTAATAAGAGATTGGAGGAATATTCCGAATAGCTTCTTTTAATGAGCAGAATGTGGGGACTGTATTTGGTGACGGTACTCCGAATGAATGTGTAACAACGGGCATCTGCAGGGAGGGTGTGATGAATGCAATGCGAAAATGAAATATTTGAAAACAACTTGCCCGATGAAATCCCCGTTGAGGCGTGGAAATGCCTTGGTGAGATGGGAACAGGTATGCTGAGGAATTTGTTCCAACAGATGTTTCAAGGAAATGAATGCCGGATGAAAGGCCAGGGAGAACAATAATTCCGATTTAGTATAACAGTGAAAGGGACATCAGGAATGTGCTGATTAGGGACATTAAACTTATGCCACATGCCATAAAGATCTGGGGAAAATTACTGAAAGCTTCGGGAGGAAACAACTGAGGGAGAGTAATAATTTGGTTCTATGCCGGGGCCATTTTTGGCTCTTAGAACAGGTCATGGAGAAGCAGAGAGAGAGAGAGAGAGTCGAGAAAAGATCTACATATGGTGTTCATAGACTTAGAAACGGCTTATGACTGAGTGCCCCGTCAAGAAGTATAGAGATGAATGAGTTACAAGGGAGTGTCAGAAATGAACATGTGCTTTGTCCAAGACGTGTACGCAGGGCTAGAACGAGGATGAGAACCTGCGTAGGGTTGATGGAGACAGTACCTGTTCGAGATGGTCTTAATCAAAGATCTGCACTGAGTCACAATACCTTTGACCTTGTAATCGCGTTCTCTCTGAGAATTTAAGGGAACCTGCTTCTCGATACTTGCTATTTGCGGATGACATCGCACTATGTAGTACCAGCAAGGAACAGCTTCAGTGGAAACTCGAATGCTGGAGAAAAGGCGTAGAAGGCTAAACTGCAAGAAAACTGTGTACCTGTGTCTTGGAGGAAGTGAGATTGAAAAGACTGAGGTGGATGGTGTAACAGCAAATCTCTGCTGTCCTTGATAATCTGAGCAACTAGTTCAAGAAATTTTTGTGCTTGACAAAGTACATGAGTAAAGGAAGGAATATCTAGATTAGGCACACAATCAGTCATGTATGTTTAATGGACACTTGGTTCTGTAGAAGGAAAAAATTATAGAGGCAGGCCTAGACACGTGACAAATAATAGAGGATCTGGGCTGCCAGTGTTGCGTAGAGATTAAGAGACTTGGCCAAGATCGGGGCTGTTGGAGAACTGCTGCCAACCATCCTCCGGTTTGACAACATTCGAAGAATTGAGTACTTTTTTAAACATAGAAATTTGCTACTTATAGAGCTCTATGTAAGTCTATTCCAAAATCTCATGATATCATATTTCATTCACTGCCAGAAACTGGAAAAAGGACACTTTGATGAAATTGAATAAGGCTTGCCATGCTTGCACGGGATACTACGAGAGAGCAGTGCATGCGATGATCAAATGCGCAGCGCTGAGGACACACAAATATTCGCGTTATAAGCCGTGGAATGTTGCAAGCTGCGCTAAATTTGGGCACCGCCAGAGCCAGTGGTAGCCAGTTTTCCGCGTCATACCTAGCTCTGTCTGTGTCTGCAACATTGTTAGCATGCCGCGAGAGCGTGTATGTGAACTGTTTGTGCAATTGACTGGGTTTTAGCAAGGGCATATAGTAGACCTGCGCGAGGCCGGGTGGTTGTACCACAGAATTGCGTAACACGTAGGGGCGAAAGCTCTCCAGTGTGCATCGATGTTGTCGCCAGTGGTCAGCAGAAGATGCACATCCCCTTCGACCTGTTTCCGGACAGCGGTGACTCAGAGATGCACGCCAAGACCGTCGCATCTTACGAATTACCGTATCGGACCGCATCGCGATTTCACAACAAATTAGGGACACTTTATCCAGGAGCATCAGCGAGGACCATTTGCAACCGTCTCCGTGAAGTAGGGCTACGATCCTGCATGCCGTTATGGCGTATTTTGCTCACGCCACAACACCGTGCATCCCACCTCCAGTGGTGTAACGATAGGTGCTTATGGAAGGACGAATGGAGACGTGACGTCTTCAGTGATGAGAGTCGCTTCTGCCTTGGTGTCAACGATGGTCGTGCAGGTGAGCACCAACGTCTCGAGTGTATACGACAAAGGCACGCAGGGCCAACATCTGATATCATGGTGGGGGAATCCATATTCTACACTGGCCATTTTCCTCTGGTGATCTTCGAGGGAACATTCAACAGCGCACCGTACATCCAAACCATCAATCAACCCGTCGTGCTACCGTTCATCCACCAAAAAGGCGATATGCTTTTCCAACAGGACAGTGGACGTCTACATGTATCACGTGCCACACAACGTGCTCTCCAAGGTGAACGTTAACTAAACTGGCCTGCACGATCCCCAGATCTGTCCCCCCATTGAGCATGTTTGGGACCGCATGAAATGTTATCCTGCATGGTCTGCTCGACCGGCAGGAAATATGGCCCACCAGGTGAAAAATTACATGGCAGGCCATTCCATAAGACTACATTCGACACCTCTACGACCATCACCATGGGAGGATTGCACCCTGCATTGCTGCAAAAGGAGGGTATACACGGTACTGGCGCTGACATTGCGCACGCCATGTCGACTGTACTCAAATGCGTCAGTGTGATCGTGTGTTGTCTACGTGCTTAAGAGTGTGTAAATTAAATTCCTCTCTGCTGGGTCGACGAATTGATTATATTCTTTTTTTATTTTCCAGGAGTGTATATTACATACTTATAAGAATAAACCTCTGTATGCCATTTTGTGCCTTTCTGTCTGTATATCATTACATTTTTTTGGTCAATAATTTATGATTGCCATAATAACTGTTGAAATAATTAAACCTACTAAAACGAGTTGCTGAGCATATTATTCTTCGTGGTAAAGGTAATTAAACCAGATATGAAAGCAAGTTTAAACATTAAAGTGGAATAGTCTCGGTAATTGGTCTGTGCTAGTGATAGTATGAACAAATTTTTGGTTAAGATTTAAAATTATTAGAACTCCTAATATTTTTCTGAATGTTATACACATTACATTGAAAGACACACCACATACTTTAAAATGAAGACCATGGATAAATTGATATTATTTTACTTAGCATGGTAAAATAGAGAGTAACAAGTTTCGGAAAGTACGACTCATTCCTGAGAGACGCCCGAACATTCTGATCACTACTTTAGTGTGATAAATGTGAGGATAGTCCTAATCTGTGAGTTTCATATTAATTAATATTGCATGCATCATGCAGATTCATTAAATAAAGGATTACTACAGAGATTAATGTTTCGTATTGTCATGGATTAACGTTGAATCCATTTTTAATACTAAATTCAAACGAAGTTAAACAGAAACTACTGTAGATCGGCTGTTGTGGTTTAATTGAGGATTTGAAAGAAAACATTTCTATTTTTAACTTTTGTATGTATAGGTGTGATAAGTATCTAATATAAATAATATAATCTCCGTTACCACTGTGCTCAGAAAAATAACATTTCTTACAAATCGAAATATTAATTAAAGAGCTACAGTACCTGAAACAATAAATGCAAATACCGTATCGATTGCAGTTAGTATCACTGACGTACATTAGATCATTCTAGGGGCACCAACATGTCAAACTTGCATGATTTAAGGCCCAAATTTTCGTTCCATATATAACAAACTATTTGTTCCAAGATTACCAAACTTATGACACATTTTAACTAGCGCAAAGAGCATACATAATTCCAACTGTCTCCCTTAATTGTTAACAGATGCAATTAACAACAAATCTCATTTAAAAATACGAATTTCTGCCGCAATTCTAGTTACAAACGTCACTCAAGTTTTCATTTTAGTAGTCATAATATGTTTTGTATACATTAGTGGAAAGTTGTGTGCAAATTAATGTTATGTTGTGAAAGTCTTCCTTGCATCATTTATGCAATTTAACAAGTCTGATAAGTTTGATTGGCCAACTTCTTATTTTTCTTGAGAAAAGTGTACCTAAAGATTTTAAAAAAAGTCACTTTCGGAAATGTAACCTTAGTCAACAGCTGAGGGGGAGTGGTAGCTGTATAACCGTATTTCAATGGATAATGACAACAGACTTCTGTTTTAGGAACGAAGACATATTATACATTTTAGCATCCAGGAAATCTCATTCTATTCAAAGAAGTGAATGTGAATTTTGGCAACTTTTGGCGTTCGGATGCCCTTGTTAAGATTGTAGTTACACAATTACGGTGACACCCAAAATGTGACAACAACCACACACTAGCTTTCAGCGCCGTTAATGTAATTATTGTTACACGAGGAGGGCATTCTACAAAATGAAACAACCACGTACAGTGAATTTCAGTGCTCACATTATGATTATTGTTACACAAAAAGGGCGACACAACAAAATCACCCAACCACGCAAAGTGGATTTCACTGCCCGTAATATAATTACTGTTACAGAAGGATGACACAACAAAATACGACAACCACTACAGAGTGCCTTTCATTGCCCTTAATATAATTATTGTTACACAAGAAGTGTGACACCACAAAATATGGCAACCATAACCCAGTGACTTTGAATGTCCCAAAGATAATTATTGCAACTGAGAAGGGCGATATTACAAAGTGTGGCAACCACAACACAGTGGCTTTCATTGGAAAGTGCCTTAAAGATAATTTATTGTTACACAAGAAGGGCGACACAACAAAATGTGACAATCACAACACAGTGGCTTTCAGTGCCCTAAATATGAGTATTGTTACGCAAGAAGGGTGATAACACAAAATATGACAAACACCACAGAGTGGCTTTCATTGCCCTTGATATAATTATTACCGAGCTCGATAGCTGCAGTCGTTTAAGTGCGGCCAGTATCCAGTATTCGGGAGATAGTGGGTTCGAACCCCACTGTCGGCAGCCCTGAAGATGGTTTTCCGTGGTTTCCCATTTTCACACCAGGCAAATGCTGGGGCTGTACCTTAACTAAGGCCATGGACGCTTCCTTCCCATTCGTAGCCCTTTCCTGTCCCATCGTCGCCATAAGACATATCTGTGTCGGTGCGACGTAAAACAAATAGCAAAAAAAGGCAATGATATAATTATTGTTATACAAGACGAGTGACACTACAAAATATGACAATACCGCACAATGGCTCTTATTTCCCAAGCCAATATAATATTATGTTGCACATTTTGAAAGACTGATTCACTTGCTTCTTAAAATGGCAAATGGAAAATCAGGGTATTTGACATCCCCATACTCATGTTTTCTAGACTACAAAAACGGCCTTCGATTCTGTCTAATGGCATAAGTTGTGGACAGTCCTTGGAGAAACAGGAAATCCTGAGCCTCTAGTGTGGGTTATAAAAATATGTACATAGCAAATAGAGTTAATGTTAAGGTGAACAAGGAACTTTCTGTAAACAGTAAAAGGAGTTCGGCAGGGCTGTATTTTTTTTTGCTAGGGGCTTTACGTCGCACCGACACAGATAGGTCTTATGGCGACGATGGGATAGGAAAGGCCTAGGAGTTGGAAGGAAGCGGCCGTGGCATTAATTAAGGTACAGACCCAGCATTTGCCTGGTGTGAAAATGGGAAACCATGGAAAACCATCTTCAGGGCTGCCGATAGTGGGATTCGAACCTACTATCTCCCGGATGCAAGCTCACAGCTGCGCGCCTCTACGCGCACGGCCAACTCGCCCGGTGGCCTGTATTTTATACTCGCTTCTGAATACTGGAAATATGTAATGAAAGCTTTACTTGAATGATGGAACGGGGGACTAACATTCGGTGGTTTGAAGATTACAAACTTGAGATTCACTACTGATACTATCCCCTTCGCAGCAAACGAAAGAGAATTAATCGTTCTACTCAAAAGAACTGTCAAAATGTCTGGAGATAAAACAAAAATACTGAAAATGAACGGAAAAGACTAACTTTCTGGAAGACGTCTTCCTGGTAGTCAAGAAACTATGTTCGAATACACACATGTAGGCTCAAATATTACCATCAGTGTGAACTTTAGCAAGCAAATCAAGCACAGAATCGCAATGGTGAAAAAGGCAATGCCATAGCTTTAATCCCATTTGGGTACCATTTGGAAAGACAGTCAGTAAAGTGAGTAAAGTTACGACTATTTCGCCCATTCATCTTCCCTGTTTTCATGTAAGGCGCGGAGACGTGTATTGTCAGCGCATCAGAAAAGAATGAAATATATCAATTATTTTTGCTATTTGTTTTACGTCGCACCGACACAGATATGTCTTATGGCGACGATGGGATAGGAAAGGCCTAGGAATTGGAAGGAAGCAACCGTGGCCTTAATTGAGGTACAGCCCCGGCATTTCCCTGGTGTAAAAATTAGAAACCACGGAAAACCATCTTCAGGGCTGCCGACAGTGGGGCTCGAACCGCTCTATCTCCCGATTATTGGATACTGGCCGCACTTAAGTAACTGCAGCTATCGAGCTCGGTATATATCATTTTGAGATGTGATGTTGCAGAAGAATGATCCCTGTAGGCTGGATAGAAGACAAAACCAATGACTCAAATTTAAATGAACTGAAAATTGAGAAGAAAATATTTACTTTCTGTCTCTACTTGGCACGTAGAGAATGGAGAATGTGGTGGTGGTCGGCCAGATGCCTGATGGAAAACTACGTGGACTAGGGACACTATGATGGTCTTATAAAATTAAAAGTAGTGTGGGTCGGTCCTGTAGTTGTTAGCACGTACAGAAAAACTCATTAATGAACGGCATGGAGAAGCTTGACGAAAATATATGGAAGAAAGTCACCATCCAAAGCAGTGAGAGAATGACTGGCAGGATTAGATAGGTAGTACTGCATAAAAAGCATATCAAACTTAGCTGTAATTTCACCTGTCACTGAAAGGTTTTACAGGACTAATGAAAAGAAATTATCATCTATTTTTTCCTATCTGCACAATATTAAAGTACATAATGTTAATATGCGTTATTAATTTATCATTTATCCAGAATATTGCTGCAGCAGCACAGTAATCGAATAACTTAATTTACTGGGATATGTTAATTTATTATTGTTCTTTACGATTAGCTATTTTCCATGACAAATCTTGCAAGGACGTTTATATGAGCTATATTGTCACCATAACAAATACAATGATTAATTTCAGTACTCTGTAAGACAGAACAGAATATTTTCTAAAAAAATATTTTATCTATTGTCTGTAGTCGATAGCGTCGACAGAACCCATTAATACAGCAATCAGATATACATTGAAAATGAATACTTTAAAAATATCAAATTTCACCAAAACTACAATATTCGTCGGACGTTAATATACAGACAGGGACAGAAAATTAATTTAAATTTACATACTCTTGGCTACAATAAAGCTAGGAGGTATTTTAGAGCAGCAGCCTGCGTTATATGGAAAGACGGGAAGAGATAATAATTAATTTAAGCATTACAATGTAAAATATTTAACAAGAAGAAAGTAAACTGCTCTCTTAATACAAGTTAGTGCCATTCACTTTTAACTTACTACCGTAACGTTCAGTTATAATATCCGTTTGAAAACCACACTTAAGTATTGGTTAACAGTGAATAAATATATACCAAATGAAATGTAATTACCAAATTAAGAGAATTGTAATATATTTAATTTACATGAGAGAGGGAGAGGAATTGATGGGGATTATTAGAAAACTAATATCTATTGCTGTAGAAAACAGGTAAAAATACTACTTAAAAGTCACCGTAATAATCTGATGACAACAGATGTTTGTTATGCGCTTACATCAGCAGGTTACTTGCAACGCTAATATTTTTTACAATTGGCTTTACGTCCCATCGACACAGATATGTCTTATGGTGACGATGGGATAGGAAAGGCCTAGGAGTGGGAAGGAAGCAGCCGTGGCCTTAATTTACAGTCCCAGCATATGCCTGGTGTGAAAATGGGAAACCACGGAAAACCATCTTCGAAACTGCCGACAGTGGGGTTCGAACCTACTATCTCTCCAATGCAATGCTAATGTTGATAGCGCTACATATCACTAAACATTTGACTCTTCAAATGTTCGAAAACGCCCACAACAATAAACCATACAGCTTTACGTGACTATTGATCATAGCAGTAAGACTTCCCTTTCTACATGGAGTCAAATAAGGTCGTGAAATTCTATTTTTAACAAATCCTCCTACACCTTTATCAGCCACGTTGTTATTGATTAATCGCTGGACTCCTCCTTTATAGTGCTTGCAGACCCATAAAAGATAGTAGATTTTTTGAAAGTCAGAAGTCCATTCGGCACTTCTTGTAGTAAGATGTCGATAATCTGGTAATAATTCGAGGACTACTGTTCCTGTCTCTCTGGCATTTGGTAATGTAAAATGGAACATGTAAAATGATAAACAATTGGCCTAAATAGTATCATATCAATAATGCTCGCACGTGGTAAATACGAAAAAAGTATTATTATTACCATATACTATTATTGTAACATTGTTATTGCTTCTATGCATTATTATTCTGTCTTACCCCATAGCACACACAGCCATTATAGTTCTTTGCAAGACCACTCGTGTCCAGGCGCATTGTTGCAGACATTGGAGTGTTACATGGTTAGAGTAACTACTTCCTCAACTCTACTGCTATTCTATCTTCACCAGGTCCACTGTATCTTTAGAACATGTATGTGCCTGACTAACATTTAAGACGAGTAGCCTACCAAATGTTAAAGTTGGATTTCATTTTCTTGTAAACTACTCCGTTCACTTTGTCATAAATCGATCACAGTCCATAAAACTGTCATAAGAAAGTTTAATACCAAATAACTTCTTCCATACTTAAACATCTTGGGCCTGAAGAAACGTCTGCAGTACACACATCTCTGATTTCTTCACAGAATTGTTAATAGTACCCTTTTATGAACATCTTTGTTTTTTCATGTCTCGTTTCATGTTTATTTTCGTAGATCACTGCTCCATTTCCCACTCCAAAAAGAAGTTCCGTAATCTACTACCTTTCCAAGAACAGCATATCGCCGTTGCACCTGCGAAAGTCGCTATGTGACATATTACAGCTTAGAACTTTGGCCGATAAGGATCTGTCGTCTAAAGTTCAATATGGTGGATCCTGTCAAAGAATTCTCGTTCTTCATACTATATGTACCGCAGTTCAGCATTTCGCCCACATTATTATCACATAGCGGTTTTCGCAGGAACAGCGACGGCAGGCCGTACACAAAATTGATGCATTCATCTCTATCATTTCTTAAAAATAAAACTGAAATGTGTACTAAGTAACGAGTAAGTTCTCGATTCCCTGTAGGCAACCAAGTAAGAACATTACCATTGATATAGACATGCTTAAAGATTTTCCTTCTGCCTTTATTATTATTTAATTTCTAAGGAAGTCTTTGCTTTTACGATGATGATATCTAACATCTAGGTCATTGGCCCCTAATATTACGAGATGAAACGAAATGGAATGATAATTAAAATTTAAAATTCTCACCAACTAGGATTTAAGTGATGATGATGAAGAAAATAATTAGGTATGAATTTAAATAATCATTGGATCAAATTCGCAGTGCGTTATTTTCTTATAAAATGATTTAGAATTATATTAAAATGTTTTAAAATGGAATAAGACTTTGTCTTCGAAATGAAGTAAACAATGTAACCAAATTAAAAGTTAAAAAGAAACACATTAAAAATACACAAAGGCAGAGTAAAAAAGAGCCAATAGAATAAAAAGCGTAGTTTAAAATACGATGAGAATTAGAAACAATAGACAATTGAGTTTTTTTGCTATTGGCTTTACGTCGCACCGACACAGATAGGTCTTATGGCGACGATGGGATAGGAAAGGGGTAAGAGAGGGAAAGAAGCGGCCGTGGCCTTAATTAAGGTACAGCCCCAGCATTTGCCTGGTGTAAAAATGCGAAACCACGGAAAACCATCTTCAGGGCTGCCGACAGTGGGGTTCGAACCCACTATCTCCCGAATACTGGATACTGGTCGCACTTAAGGTGGGAGACCCAGCTTAACACGGGGAAAATAGACCAATATTCATTCGATTGTTATGTATGCTACAAACTTTGTTGACAAATACTGCACATATCCCAGTATTGGCATGCTTCAGAGCAATCAGAAGCAACTTCAATAATGTCAAAATTCAAATTATAACACTTTTAAATAAAATGTTCAAAATTTCCCGCCTTTTTAACAATATATCACGGTTTGTTTCATAACTCTCTTACTGTTTCACAGATAATTATGATTTTTTTCAGGGTTTCCTCCCACAGTGCTGTACTATAATCTGTACCTCATTCAGATCAATAGGATGTATATTAGATTTTATATAACATATTAATTTACAAAAATATAAATATTTTCTGGTGCATAGAATAAAAACTCTACAAAAATATCTAAATCACACTATATACTAATGATTGAGGTTCATTTTGTAGCTGGAGGTTTGATACACACTTTAAAAAAGGAAAAGTATGAAAATTCTTATAAACATGGAATTTATAAGGGAAACAGTGATATATTGTTAAACAGGCGGGAAATTTTGAATATTTTATTTTAAAATATTATAATTATCAGAATTTTGACGTTATTGAAGTTGCTTCTGGTTGCCAGGAAGCATGCCGATGCTGGAATATGTGCAGCAATTGTCAACAACAATTGTAGCATATTTAATAATCGACTGAATATTAGCCTTATTTTTTCCTTTGTCAAGCCGTGTCTCCCCCCTTAAGCGACTTCAGCTATCGAGGTCGGTAAAATTCAGTTTTAAACAAAATAAAACAAACCACTATCCTTCATAAAACGGATGGCGAGGTCTGTTGAATGCTCGTTATCTCGGAGAATGAGGGACATGGTACTCGGAAGTTTTAGACTAGGGCGCAGATCGGCCACGTCCACGCACTCCGAAAGGATGTGTGCTACGGTCAGATGACCGCCACAAGTACACATCTGGGGTTTCTCTCTTCAGTAAGTACGAGTGCGTCGCTATAACATGGCCGATCGGAAGACGACATAATACTACAGCTTTTCTCCGAGAAACCTTGCTATTAAGATTCCTCCCTGTTGCACCTAATTGTTTTCCTTATTGTTAATATTTTCTAGTCGTATGCAATCAGCACAAAGTTCTGTATTCCGTACATGTGTCCGATTACTGCTAAATAAATTAGGCGAGTAACAATTATATTATTAGTACACGTAAAATCGCTCTGCAGAATGATCAACTCTTCCCTGAATTCATTCTGACTCATTTGTTCAATAAACCAGGAATTCACTATGAAACTCGGTAATATTTAAAGTCTGCTGCTAATTCCATTGTGGTTCTACTTTCCAACAAATTGGCTTAATTCTAAGGACGGAAGGGAGAGTAAGAATGTCTGGACGGAGACTCTCCACTTACGAAATTAACCTCTGCTACAGCGCCATCTGGGACGTTCGTGTGGTTCCTCATTACAACTTTTAACTTCCTTAATATCATCAAGGCAGGAAGTGTTTAGGAAATTAGCAAATTTTGTCATACTGTGCGCTGATCACCATTGGTCGGGAACCCTCCCACACTTAAGTATATTTCTGTCTCTTCTATGATAGAGCAAGCGTATGCTATTCTATCCGTGATAATTACTACTAAATCATTCCCAAAACAAATACAAAACAACAGCAATTCCATTCGTTGGAGGTACAAAGATAACTTATTCACTCGTGTTAACCCTAGAACTGCAGCAGATTTAACTGTCAAGTGCTGTAGTTACTTTTACCCAGTGCGCTGGATAACAGAAAACAGTCTCCAGATACATTTTAATTGCGAAAACCAAAATTTTGAATCAATATAATGCTTAGTGTCTCTTGTATATAGTAGAAATGATAAGTACATTCAATTATCAAAATAATAAAAGAAATAATTTGAATTTAAAACAAATATTAATGCACTTTGCACACAGAATGGAATGTCCGACTTGTTGGGTGAATGGTCAGCGTACTGGCCTTCGGTTCAGAGCGTCCCGGTTTCGATTCCCGGCCGGGTCGGGGATTTTAACCTTCATTGGTTAATTCCAGTGGCCCGGGGGCTGGGTGTCTGTGCTGTCCCCAACATCCCAGCAACTCACACACCACACATAACACTATCCTCCACCACAATAACACGCAGTTACCCACATATGGCAGATGCCGCCCACCCTCATCGGAGGGTCTGCCTTACAAGGGCTGCACTCGGCTAGAAATAGCCACACGAAATTATTATTACAGACTGGAATTTCCCGGATATAACTCATTTTTAAAGCATGATGCTCTCTGGAACAAAATGGTTATTGAAAGAAGATTTACATATTAATTAATGTAATAGTATTCATTATTCCCTGTTAGATCTCCCAAAGCTTTATTTATGTAGAGTGACACTTCTGTTATTTTTGTTTACAGATGTATTACACAGTCTTCGTCTTAATTCTTCACCTTTGGTATTTTTCTAATTATGTGATCACCGTGTTTACAAAAATAATACAAATTGATATGTGATTCGTTTTCACAAAAATAACTACTGTCACTCTCAGTATTTACACCCAAACATTCGAAAATTAATACAACGTCATGGTCACCAACGAAGATAGAAGCCATGTTGCTTCTCAACCGGTAGAAGTGATGTAATTAATTCCATATTTCTGGCCATATAAACATCTGTAAGTCATCATTTGTTTCTGAAACCATTACACTTTGAAATAATTGACACGTGATGACTGACTACATAATTACGTTTGAATTTAGGCACCGCCTCTCTAAGAGAAAGGGCTGCCTGGGCGAGGCGGCAAAGGCGTGCTCGGTTCGCCCGGAAGGACGTGGGTTCGAATCCACGTCAGTAAGTCGTAAAATTTAAGAAACGAGATTTCCACTTCCGGAGTTGCATATGGCCCTGAGATTCACTCAGCCTACACCCAGGTTAATTCCTGGGGGCAAAGGTGGCCGGGCGTAGAGCTAACCACTCTACCCCATCACGTGCCGAGGTTAACAATGGTGGAAGCCTTCACCTTCCACTCCTCAAACGGCCTTCATGGCCTATACGGAGATGACTTTACTTTTCTCTCTAAGAGACGGTCACAGTTGACGAAATACCACACGTTTTCCAGAAAGACTCTCCATAGCTCTAAGGTTGATTTGTGTCTTTTCATCGATTTAGTTAGAGTTGTCCTGCATTAATCTTGCACGTTCAAGAATTAGCAAGAATCATGGAATCCCAGTTCTACATTATTTTTATAACTTGAGTCTGAAGACAACAATCATACTTCTGCCCTATATCAATCGCTTAATATAAGCATAATTACTGGACACTTAACCAAATGCTTGAAGTCAACCCTGTGTTTGGATTAAAACCTGCTTTACACCTGGATAACTTTCCTGGAGCTAACTTTACATGGAGGGAAGTGATTCGCTGCTGTATGTTTCTGTTGTGACAGGTAGTGTGATTGTTTGTATAATAACACTCGTGTATTTAGATAAACACGAACTCCCAAACTCTGAGCCAGAGTAATTAACTGGACAAGGGCGAAATCCTCAGTCCGACCGGAAATAGAACCTGAAACCCTCTGAACTAAAAGCCAGTACGTTCACCATTCAGTCAAAGAGGTGGACTCTTTATTTTTACTACATACTGTTGTAGCAAATTTGCACTTATTCTCGATGTGCACTACGGTTTGCCGTTTTGTCCTTTCTTCTCATCAAGCCAAATCATGTTTCCAATTTCCCGCTTTTACTTCCGGTCCCTATATAATTTCCATAATTCCCTATCATAGAATATCACAGATGATTTTCCTCTCTGTAAGGTCAGTAGCGCAATGGTCCTCCTGTGTTCTATGATTTTGGACGGAGTACTAGCATCTTATCTTGGCATATAAGAGTGCTTAGGGCGACACTCTGGTGATAAAAAGATATTTTTCCTAATACATGGATTTTAAAAAACTTTGTGGGAATGTCACCTACTTAAAAGTAGAGATATCACAAACTTTTCTTTCATATACAACTAATAATTTTTCCAAAATAAAATTTTGTTTTTGATTTTTTGTAATTCCAGTTTTTCATGAAATTTAATGAACATGTTCATGAAAATTCATAATTCGGTATATAATACCTATTTTAAAAGCACTACCTATCGATTTTTCTGTACATAATTTATATAAGGAGATATATCGTACTAAAAAGTTTGTGTAAAGTTTGTCTAAAATTTTGGGCTTAAAAATCCCTAGTACTTGAAAGAATTCTGCAATAAAAAATTCCATAAGCAGGTTTCTTAATATAGCTGTGATACATATACCATAAAAATTTTGTTATATTTGGCAGAATATTATGGGAGAAAATGGGATTTAAATGTAAAATTACAATCGGCAAACAAAGCATTATTACAGTGAAAAATTGTCTGAATTCAGCGGAATAACTTCGTGAGAAGGGAAAAGAAACTCAATCCTTTCAATTTCATCCGTTAAAAAATTCACTAAGTTGACCAAAATATCGATTTTTATCTCCGGAGTGTCACCTTAACCCTGTAATTGCCAGGATAATGCAGTTACCAGGCGGAGTGGCGGCTGAGACGGTAGAAGCATTGCCCTTCGTAGCCCAAATTCAAGGCTTTAATCTCGGTTCAGTCTGGTAGTAAAAGAACTCCGACGGGATAAAATCCAGCATCTCGCCGTCTTGTAAAACTGTAAAAGCAGTTCTTGGGGCATAAAAATAAATAAAATCATGAATGTATAAATTATGTTGTATAAATAAATTTATATGAGGATAACTTTCTATACCTCAGCTTACTAAGTGGTAGGCTCCACAGATGAGTGGTCGGCCTCTTAACCGTCGAGCCACGGGGCACCAGGTTGGATTCCTGGCCGAGCGGATTTTAATTGTAAAAGTTTATTCTATTCGCTCAGGGACTGTGTATTTGTGCTGTCCCCAACATCTCCGTAACTTACACACCACATGCACTATCCTCCACCATACCAACACGCAGTTTCTTAAACATAATGGACGTCACCCACGCTCGTCGGAAGGTCCACTTTATATGGGCTACATCTGATTGTAATAATCACACGAAATTAGAAACTTGATCCCTAGTTCAACTTTACAATAGTTATCACTCCTTCATTTTTTTTTTTTTGCTGTGGCGTGCAGTGTTCGTAATAATGATGCATACATGACATAATACTAAATGTATTCATGACTTCCTACTCTGGTACACAGACACATTCACCAACTTGTTGAAAACTCAGCTCATGTTTGTATGTTAGCTTGAGGACTACCGAAATGAAAATATTGAATTACATGACAAATGTTGTAACAAGGTTGGGTTTACAAAAACACAACTTCTTTATTTACTTCACATGTAAAATTACAATATTTACACTAACAAAACTGAAAGTTATCTCGAAGCAAAATGAACTATGAATTTGTAGAAAGAGTCTGTCTTTGTACACTATATACACGTTGGAGTATTCACGTTCACTACTATTTCGGAAAGATATTCCTTGTGACATGAAAAGTTCTTGATAGTCGAAAACTATCAGAAGCACTGACGTAAATATCTCAGAGAGTCCTTCCTTGTTGAAGTGTCTGAGTTCATTAACGTAAGTTCAATGACTGAAGAGTTCCTACTTAGCAAAACTAAGTTGGTAATGGGAGCTTGCATTAGCTAGGGAATGATCGTGGCATATAATGGTAAGACTGGGCATGGACAGCGGAATATACAAGAGGAGCGGTGACCCGAGGTGAGACCTCATACTGCCAGAAATTCAGTCCACCTGGCCGAAGCACATTTTCAAGAGGAGTAGCCTCCGTGCTCGACGTAGGGTGTATTCTGGAGCTGGACACCGGGGTCAGTGGGCGTCTGGACAGACTAGGAGCTCCTTTTTATAGCACACACGACGTTCCAGGCACGCGCACTGAGAGCTGCGCGTCGAGGCTCGAAGAATAACACACTGGCACGCGTGTAGCTGGCTGGCGGATCGAGAAGGGAGCGACGGACATACAACAACAAACTAAGGTAATCCATACCTAATGAATATTAGCAACACATTCTTACAGTTCAAACGTCGCGCTCCTTGGATAAATGGTCACCGTCGTAGCCTTCGTTTCAGAGGTACCTGGGTTTGATTCCCGGTAGGGTCAAGGATTTCAGTCGCATGTGGTTGATTTCCGTGGCTTAGGAATCGCATGTTTATGTTTGTCTCAATACTCTTATCTCAAAACTATGCCACACTACCAACCACCGCATAAACACGGAATAAGGAAGGGATCTTGCCACAAAACAAGGTCCATCTCACATGTGTTACACATTTCACACGTGTGACCCAAGCAGGCTATGGAAAAAGTGAATAACAAGAAGTTAAATTGCCTATGTTAAACCCCTTTATATATCCGAGTATGTGGAGCAATGTATAACATTTCTCAAATTACCACATAAATATCTCACATATTTCATAGCAATGTCGGCGGGCGTAAAGAAATTGGCACGAATTATTTAAGAGTAAAGTTGAGTGATCAATCCACGAAAGGCTACTAATGGTTTAGTGACAAGCCTGTCTAAGCGGATATAAAGATATAGTTTCTTATCATTTATGAGACTGGTCAGCAACGTAGAGCATTACATAATTAAATACTAGAGACCCATTACTGGATGAAAGTCTGAGTTACCTTGAACTAGTAATAGTTCAGTGTACGTTATATATAATGGATTTACTATGTTTTATATAGTTTCCTCTTCTGTTACTTCCACGGTGTCCCAACTGCCAAGCCATTAGCTTCCCACATTGAGATAAATCTCCACTAGCAGTTGTGATTTAAGAGTTGACTTGCCTACTAAGCTGTACAAACGAGTACCGAAGGAACTTTATCCATCGATAGAAGGACGACGCCGATTAACATTGTTCATCACTTTTTATTATGAAAATTCGCATACTTGAGGTTCCGGAATCCTGTTACAAATGGAGGTGTCGTGGCTATGATCATGAAATCGATGGTCAGGTAAAATACAAGTTTACTGATAGACACATGATGAAAAAGAAGGTTTTGGTGCAGCGTTGGTTACATCTGCCCTGAAAGTGAAGAATTTGTAAAAGGATTCCTTCTACATTTGTCACTCTATCGGAAGGAGCTTCCATTTCACACCGCACACCACGTTCTGAGCCAAGATTCTGTTGTAATGGTCTGTGAATGTACTCATGGAAATTGAACCAACAGTTACTAACAGTATAAGTCCGTGTTTTTTCCTGAAGTGGCTGAAAAAACTGAATTGATTCGGGAATAGAATCTAGGAGTATACTGTAAGTGAGCATGGATATGATCAATTGATCATGATATAAGACGTCTGGTCAAATTAGTTAAGACTGGTTTACGCTTATTTTTTTGTATTATTAACACATTACATTGTACTGTGTGAGATCAGTTGGTCACTTCAGTAACATATTATTGCGAATATAATTAATTTCGTGTGGCTATTTCTAGCCGAGTGCAGCCCTTGTAAGGCAGACCCTCCAATGAGGGTGGGCGGCATCTGCCATGGGTAGGTAACTGCGTTTTATTGTGGTGGAGGATAGTGTTATGTGTGGTGTGTGAGTTTCAGGGATGTTGGGGAACAGCACAAACACCCAGCCCGCGAGCCATTGGAATTAACCAATGAAGGTTAAAATCCCCGAACTGGCCGGGAATCGAACCCGGGACCCTCTGAACCGAAGGCCAGTACACTGACCATTCAGCCAACGAGTCGGACATTGGGAATATGAACGTGAGTTTACAACTGTGTCTAGACGTTAACCATCGTAATTGGTGAAGTTGTCGTCAAAAGGAAATAACTCAGAATTTGCAGCAATAATTTAAAGAGAAATAGAATGAAGTCCGGCCGCTCGAACAACGATTTTTAAACTTTCTATCGCACAAAAATTTAGTGTCGTCAGGATAATAATATCGCGTGGCCTCCGAAGAGGTCTGGTGCGGTTCTTTTGATTTGACGCCCGTAGGCTACCTGCACATCGTGATGAGGATGAAATCATGAAAACGGTACATGCACCCAATTCCCGTGCTACCAAACCCCATGGCACTACAGCCCTTAAAGAGCCTTGGCCTACCAAGCGACCGCTGCTCAGCCCGAAGGCCTGCAGATAACGAGCTGCCGTGTGGCCAGCACGACGAATCCTCTCGGCCGTTATTCTTGGCTTTCTAGACCGCGGCCGCTGTCTCACCGTCAGATAGCTCCTCAATTATAATCACGTCAGCTGAGTGGACCTCGAACCAGCCCTCAGGTCCAGGTAAAAATCCCTGGCCTGGCCGGGAATCGAATCCGGGGCCTCCGGGTAAGAGGCAGGCACGCTACCCCTACACCACGGGGCCGGCAGTCTCCGTGTTAAGGGAATTAATTATGGTTAAAATTCACGATCCTGCCGGGAATAGAACCCGGGAACATTGTGACCAAACGCCAGCACGCTAACCATTGAGCCATGGAGCCAGACATCGTCAGAATGAAACGGGAAGTAATATTGACTGGAAGAAATCAGGAAGGAAATGCTAAGGATAGAGAGCAGGTACATTAATGTTGTTACTGTTACGTGCCAGTAACTACTTTTACAGTTTTTGGAGAAGCCGAGGTATCGAAATTCTTCCTATTGGCGATCTTTCGCGTGGCAGAAAACCCACCGACACGAGGCTGACGTATTGGAGCATCTTCAAATACCACCGGACTGAACAGGGATTAAACCCACCTACTACGAAGTCAGAAGACCACCACTCGTCCGTCTGAACTCTCAGCCCGGCGAAGCTGGTACATTTCAGTGAAAGCAATAGGTCAGTAAAGGCAACCATACCCACGTTCTGAATACACTCGACAGAATTGGAAAAATGTTACTGCGTATTGAGAAAGTGACCTTGGTCGGATCCTAAGTACCCTCGGCACTGATTCGAGTAAATATTTCCTTATGGAAATCCACCGAGAAGGAAGTAAGCAGGCATGGATATCAGCGGTATATAACACGTCATGAAAATCGTATATCAGAGAGCAAACTATTTTAATACCTAGTCACCTCTCTTCATTACAGAGGTAACCCTGACAATCTCTAAACACCTCCAGAACATCGTGCAAGTCGTTCTGCTACAATTGTGAGACAAGATGTTGCTGTGCTTTTCTAGAAAGGTAATTCCCGGCCACACAACACAGCAGCAACGCTACGTGTTCTTTGAAGAGTTCGATATCTCCCGTGGTCACTACGATCTTCAACTCCCTTCCTTGTTAAGGATAACTGGAAAACGTCCCGCTCAAGATTTGACATCAGCAAGAACCCTTGACTAACTGTAATATAAGATTGAATGACTGCATAACAATTCTGGACAAGATTAGGGTGCCCTTCTCTACAATTGTCTTCATAACAATGCATAAGTCACAAGTAGGCAGAGTTGATGGAGGTTAAAAATATATATAATACATCCTGCATTTCTACAACATTTATTACAACCTGAAGTCCTTTTGAAGGTTATACCTGAATGGCCGATGACTTATATGTTTGGAGCCTTAAAACAATCATCATCATCATCATCATCATCATCATCATCATCGAGTGTTACTTCCAGATTAAACCAAATAAACAAATTATGAAAATAAAATATTAGCGTCTTTGTTTTCGTTCTGATTTGAGATATGGTAGTTCCGAGACTATGTCATAAATGTTCATGCTCAAAATAACTGTACAGTTCACACAAGGCATTCAGTTGCAAGAACAATTTAACAAATTATTTCGATTAAACAAATAATTGGAGAACACTAATAGAATACATGGGATTCTAAGTACGCCCCGGCTCCTTGGCTGAATGGTCAGCATAGTCGCCATCGGCTCAGAGGAACCCTGGTTCGGTTCCCGGCCGGACAGGGAATTTTAGGTGTGTATGGGTAATTCCTCTCTCTCGGCGATTGGGTGCTTGTAATTAACTCAATACATAACATACCACACATCTAACAACTAAAGAAACAAGCAATAGTTATTACATTCCTCCACATAGGGTTGGTGCAAGGAAGAGCATCCAGCTGTAAAACTTTGCCAAAACTATATGAAGTGCTGACCGTAAGAAATTCGGAAAAGGCCAGGAATAAGAAGCAGAAAAAGAATATTTTAAGTATGATGTAAAGTCCTTCCCAAACTATTGTTGTTGGAATATTTCAGAAGCATCACTGTTATTTGAAAAACTTGTCGAACAGTGACGTACGTGAACTAATATTGTAGTTCAGTGAAACGTCTCGATTACTTTTATCACCGCAGGATAAATCTGCAAGGTGATTAAGTTGTAATCAGGCTTTTCATAATAGAATTTTTCTGACTCAGGGGTATGTTATACACACCCGCAGTACGACAGTACGGTAGAAAGCCACACTAGTGTAAACATTCTGGCAAGTGAGCTGGACTCAGGTACAAATTAGGCAAGCCCGCAAGACAATACTGCAGAATTTTAGCTTACAATCGCACAGCTCTACCCACGAGCACTTTTTTTTCCTGTTCAACGCCCTTGTTTCATTTAAGACTTAGGAATAACTTGGCTGCTCGATCCTGTGTGCTTACACATGAAACATATATTAATCTATGTTCGATTATAACGTGTTAGGTAGCGACCGTGGCCTTTATTATGGTACAATCGTAATTTTCCTGGTGTGAAAGAAGAGAAACCACGGAAATTCATATTTAGAGCTGCAGAAAGTGTGGTTCGAATACAAGATTGCCAGAATGAGGTACTACTGCTATGAAATGTAGCCTAATATAGAAAATGATAATATCAATTCCTTGTGAGCATGAAGAAGGCGCAGGAGTAACGCCCTTGTTTCATTTAAGACGTAGGAATAACTTGGCTGCTCGATCCTGTTTGCTTACACATGAAACGTATATTAATCTATGTTCGAAAAAATCTAACTTCAGTAATAGCATTAACTGGGATAATATTTACTTAGGATTGGAATTGATACTCTAACAGAAGAGACGGCAGAACATTCTGGGGACAAATTATGTCTAGTATTAGTACTTCCAGTTCGAAATCTCAGAACACCCTAGTTTCCAAACCTTCCCGGAAGCGTTGAATCAAGAGCTGGACTATAAATACCCTGTATATAGTGGTTAGAAGTTTGTTATTGATGGGGTATTACCAATATGAGTTAATCATACGTTTGCGATATTCCTGTTTAGACATGTGATTTGGTTTTTCTGGAATGCCTGACGACAGAGATTTCGCGCACGCTTAAAAAAAGTCGTAAGTGAATTTTGAGTCACTTTTATTTTCACTATATTAGCTACATTAAAGATCTGATTTTCGCTAAGTGAATATTAAATGACACACTTTATTTTACAGGTAAAAAAGTTAAAGAAGTGATTATAACGTGGATTCATTTCTATCTGGGAGTTAATAGCAACAATTCAAACAAATCCACTTACATTTGTGAATCTCGAATAATAAGGAACATGATACCAATAAATATTGGCGTTTTTCTTTTATTTCAGTTTTGATCTTAATTTAGTCAGTTTTTTCTTACGCATGGATTTATTCACTTTGCATGTACACAATAACTGGGACACTAGATCACTCTATCTTTTATTCCATAAAATGTATTTGTTGTGATATTTTTGCTTTCTTTTTGTGGTTACAATCTAAACTATTATCCGGCGTGGCTCTATCAGTGTAAAAATGTCCGACGATTGGGTCTGTAGTACATAACAGTAGTTAGTCCAAAATTGAGATAAGGCGCAATATTTATGGGAATGAGCATAGAAATGTCTGCAGTCCCGTAACTTGTAAAATATGTCCTAATTCAAGAGACCATGCTATAATGATTATTAATTCTTTTTTCGTTAAAATTTCATTTTATTTTATTTCATTATTATAACGCGCGTGTGATAAGGTAGTTAACAGCCCTGTTTTGCTTGAGATATATTGTGGTTACGTGTTAGCACTTTTGTATGAAGGTATAGTCAGGAAGGAAACAACAATGACCGAACATGTTGGCCGTGTGGTTAGGGGTGCGCGGCTGTGAGCTTGCCTCCATGAGATAGTGGGTTCGAGCCCCACAGTAGGCAGCCCTGAAGATTGTTTTCCGTGGTTTCCCATTTTCACACCAGGCAGTGAGGCCACGGCTGCTTCGTTCTCACTCCTAGGCCTTTCCTGTCCCATCGATACCATAAGACCTATCTGTATCGGTGCGACGTAAAACAAATTGTTAAAGTTATGAAGCAACCATGGCCTATATTGTTACTTACCATGCCAGAGACGCCTGGAGGTGAAGTGTGATGCCCAGAAACTAGGATGTTTGGAAGAAGGATTCCGAGTTATGATAATGAGGTCGAGTACAACTCGCTTCAAATGTTGAACACTTAACTCTTTCCAGTCTAAAGCTCTCGTTTGCAGCCTATGTAATATTTATTTTGCTAGTTGCTTAACGTCGCACTGACTCAATCAGGTTCACGGCCATGCTGTGATCAGAAAGTGCTAGAACTGAGAACGTAGCACCTGCGGTCTTACTTATGGCACAGCTCCGGCAATTACGTGGCGTAAAAATTGAAAACTACTGGAGAAATTATCTTCGGAGCTGCTGACAGTGGGGTCTGAATTCCCCATCTCTTTAGAGCAAGCTAATTCGTACCTCATAGCCACCTCGCCCCGTTCTTTTATATTCAGTGCACTGAGAAGTCTAACGATTCCACGGGTATTATATTGATTTTGATTAATTTTGATGCTAAGACATAGTAGTATTAGAGGAGTTAGACAGGAAGTTCAGCAAAATGTAAATCTTGATTCAGAATGTGGGAAATATTTTTATTAATTTCATGGATAGTTAGTTATATTTCCAGTACTCCTGGCAGTTCCACTGAAAGAGAGGTAATGGTACGGATTTTTAAACTGATGCCGATATTTAAATCTTTTATTCGTATTTTCCAGGAAGTTAATAGGAAGGGAAAACAATGAAAACTATTACTTTCTAGTACTTTGAAAAATATGTTTTGAACTGCCGAATAAAAATAGTAGGCATGCATGCAAATTAAATTCAAATTTACGTTTCTATCAGAAATACTACCACTACTTCCTGTTTATCAACAGGTATTACAGTACCAAAATGAAGGATATTCCATAAACATTACCACATTACGAATCCCCAGAGGCTCACACTATGGGATTGTAGGTCGGCGGCGATCAGAGAACGGCATTATTTTCAATTACTAAGGCCAATCTCGTCAGTTTTATATTTTAGGTTCAACGTCCCTCGGTCAGTTCTTGTTTATCCGACGTATTTAGGGAGCCTATAATTTGCCTAATGGCCATCTTTAAAGTGTTGTCTTTATGACCTCATACCGTGGCTAGCTCGTTCGAGTCCCGTTGGCGGAAAATAAATTCACCATCTGAATGTTGCTCGGTAGCGTATGAGAGGTGGTTATGTACAATTTCTAATCACTAGATTGCGTACTGAAACCACGCGTTTAGTCCGAAACCTCTCTGCACACTTCATGTGTGAGAGCAAATGCTGCTGTTGATGGTGGTTCGTCCGTTGGATGGAGACGTAAAACCTTGAGCGGACTCCTTCGTCTTATGTGACAAGAGCAGGCTATGTGCCGCCGACAGCGGGTTTTACCCTCTCCCCGCCTCGTTATTTTTATCATCATCATGATCATCATCATCATCATCATCATCCCACATACAGACGCAGAGGTTGCCCATGGGCGTCAAATAGAAAGAAATGCATCAGACGACAAGAACATGTTCTTGGTCACTCCCGGTACTAAAAGGCGTACGATAAATAAATAAATAAATAAATAAATAAATAAATAAATAAATAAATAAATAAATAAATAAATAAATAAATAAATAAATAAATAAATAAATACAAATATTTAATTAAATACCAGACTCTCTTAACTAGTGAGGCTGCAATCATATACAGAGTAGGCTAAAAGCCTTAAATCGGCATATAGATAAAAAAAATTGGGAGGGTTAAATATTAGAAAAACATGCTACGAACATAATAGCACGGGGAATAACAAATCGTCGTCGCGCCTGAAAAATACACATTGTGAAATATTTTAGCTTAAAACTTTAATCCGTAAAGTTCTATGATCTAAGGTATGAAAATATCGTCAAGGAATTCTCGCTCTTGGGTATGTGCTGTGGGTTAGTATTTCTCCAAAAATATTACTACATAGCGGTTTTCGCAGGCGCAACGACGAAATACAATTTCAAAAGCTCTCGAACTGAGAAGCTGAATTTTAACTTTTTTGACTGGCAATGGCAATGGAACGTTTCAGCGAGGTGATCGAGACCTCATTGATTAGTTATGTGCTCAGGCACACGTAATGGCAAAAATGGACGGAAAGATTTGGAATTGTCCCTCTAACTCTGTTAATGAGACCACTGACTGTAATATCAGTCAACCTGAACTTCTTAAATAAGTTACATACATACATGGTGCAATCAAATGAAAGAAAGGCCCCCTACAAACAGTGTAGTACAATGTTTCGTACCTCGAAAGTAATCATCAGAACTGTCAAGAAATGTATCCGATTAGGTGGTGAGACGGTCAATCACATTCTTGGAAAACTTACCAGCCTGTGGACATAACAAAATCAGTACCCAGTCATAATGTAAGCCGATGTGCAGATCTCCAAAGATTTTAAACTCGCAATAAGGAGAAATCTGGACTGTAGAGAGGTTGTTGAAAAGTTTCCCACTCAGACCTATGAAATGAATTCCTCAAAGAGTTGTCAGTGAGGGGTAATTCCCGAACATTTTGACTTTATGGCAAGCCCCAGTTTCAGCAACATGTTTTCATAGCTCTGTGCGTTGATTGAGGCCGCATGTTCGAGCTGAAGAAAGACATTCGTGGGCATCGGTTTGCCTCGGACGACGACGTGTGTGAAGATGCGGTTCCTTCGACAGCCCGCTAGATTCAAGATTGTGATTGCCTGTTTCGTCACCCATACGGATGAACGTCTTAATAATTTATCTTTCTTTTTCTTTTTAGTATTTGTTTTAGGAAAGGGCTAGGAGTGGGAAGAAAGCGGCCGTGGCCTCAGCTGAGTTACAGCCCAGCATTTGCCTGGTCCGAAAATGGAAAACCACGAAAACAATCTTCGGGGGTGTCGACAGTGGGGTTCGAACCCACTATCTCCTGGATGCAAGTTCACAGCTGCGCACCCCTAACCACACGGCCAATTCGCCTGTCTTAACATTTCTGGTGATTTCTTTTGAGATGTAAGATGTTCTACTATAATATTCTTGCGGGTGGCCCGCTTTAATTCGATTGCCTCTTGTACATACATAAGTACACTGACTGACAGAGCAAATGCAACACCAAGGAGGAGTGGTTCGAAAGGGATGAAAGTTGGGGGAAAAACAGAGTCGGCACGGAAAAATAATTGATGTTTATTTCAAACCGATATGCAGGTTACACAATGCGCACGGCATCGACTCAGTAGGATGTAGGACCACCGCGAGCGGCGATGCACGCAGAAACACGTCGAGGTACAGAGTCAATAAGAGTGCGGATGGTGTCCTGAGGGATGGTTCTCCATTCTCTGTCAACCATTTGCCACAGTTGGTCGTCCGTACGAGGCTGGGGCAGAGTTTGCAAACGGCGTCCAATGAGATCCCACACGTGTTCGATTGGTGAGAGATCCGGAGAGTACGCTGGCCACGGAAGCATCTGTACACCTCGTAGAGCCTGTTGGGAGATGCGAGCAGTGTGTGGGCGGGCATTATCCTGCTGAAACAGAGCATTGGGCAGCCCCTGAAGGTACGGGAGTGCCACCGGCCGCAGCACATGCTGCACGTAGCGGTGGGCATTTAACGTGCCTTGAATACGCACTAGAGGTGACGTGGAATCATACGCAATAGCGCCCCAAACCATGATGCCGCGTTGTCTAGCGGTAGGGCGCTCCACAGTTACTGCCGGATTTGACCTTTCTCCACGCCGACGCCACAGTCGTCTGCGGTGACTATCACTGACAGAACAGAAGCGTGACTCATCGGAGAACACGACGTTCCGCCATTACCTCATCCAAGTCGCTCTAGCCTGGCACCATGCCAGGCGTGCACGTCTATGCTGTGGAGTCAATGGTAGTCTTCTGAGCGGACGCCGGGAGTGCAGGCCTCCTTCAACCAATCGACGGGAAATTGTTCTGGTCGATATTGGAACAGCCGGGGTGTCTTGCACATGCTGAAGAATGGCGGTTGACGTGGCGTGCGGGGCTGCCACCGCTTGGCGGCGGATGCGCCGATCCTCGCGTGCTGACGTCACTCGGGCTGCACCTGGACCCCTCGCACGTGCCACATGTCCCTGCGCCAACCATCTTCGCCACAGCGCTGCACCGTGGACACATCCCTATGGGTATCGGCTGCGATTTGACGAAGCGACCAACCTGCCCTTCTCAGCCCGATCACCATACCCCTCGTAAAGTCGTCTGTCTGCTGGAAATGCCTCCGTTGACGGCGGCCTGGCATTCTTAGCTATACACGTGTCCTGTGGCACACGACAACACGTTCTACAATGACTGTCGGCTGAGAAATCACGGTACGAAGTGGGCCATTCGCCAACGCCGTGTCCCATTTATCGTTCGCTACGTGCGCAGCAGAGCGGCGCATTTCACATCATGAGCATACCTCAGTGACGTCAGTCTACCCTGCAATTGGCATAAAGTTCTGACCACTCCTTCTTGGTGTTGCATTTGCTCTGTCAGTCAGTGTACATACGTACATAATTACTGCACCCGCCCATGCCCCTGTCGGATGCAATACATACATACATACATACATACATACATACATACATACATACATACATACATACATACATACATACATACATTACAGGATGGTAGGAAACAACGCGGACCTGGTATATGAGCGTTAGTGGGTTGGTCATACTGATATGAAATTTTAAAAATAATCGATATCTCGCGCCGATGTAATTTTATCAGCTGCTGAAATTAGCCAATCAGATGATCTGACAGGCGTTTCAATTGGGCTTTGTGAGACGGTGTTGCTAACTATGCACGTGGATGAATGATAAAAGTTTACAGCGGAGGTAATTGAACATGGACCTCCAAACTGGCAGAATAGTACTATAGCAAGTACGCTACAGCGACACCAGCAGAATCCCACGGTGTGTTTGATGCTGATTTGTGACCACGGCTCTCAAGCCAGTCTTCAACAACGTGCAGATTTAGCAACTCCGCCTCGCAAAGCCCATTTGAAATCGCCCGCGAAGTGATCTGATTGGGTTATTTCAGCAGCTAATAAAATGATAACGACGTGAGATAACGAATTAATTTCTTCAATCTATTTCTCAGTATGACCAACCCTCTAACGCTTACATGTCCGGTTCACGTTGTTTTTTCCGACCACCCAATATACAGAAATTGAATTGTTGGTCTCCATGAGATTTATATGACAGGGAAAACTTTCACCATTTACAGACATTGCGTCAATTTTATTTGCAATACCTTCCAGTTCCCCGTTTGTTTTCTGCTCATAGGTTATTATCAATTTTATTTAGTTTGTTGGACTCTCTACTTTCTTTCATAAACAGTTCCCATGCTTTTCTCTCTTTTGCAGGCCATTGTTGTGGTCAATGTATAACATGGTTCCTTATCTGTTCGCTGTCCCATGTTACCAGGACAAAGCAACACCCCCAAGTTTGTCACTGAATGAAAGCCAATCTCTTTTACTCCTTCTTCTTATTTTCCTCCTCCTCCTTCTCCTCCTCCTCACTTCTCGAGAGGAGTGGGTCGATACCAGCGGAGCCACGTGACTCGCATGCCGTCAGACCCGGAAACCAAGGGGTGACTTTATCACAGCCGCTGCTAATGCGTCACTGAGCTAGGAAATGAGTTGCTGATTACAGACCTGGTCAACCGACTACGGTTCTACTCTATCGGTCTTTTAGCGGTTCCAACTTATTTACGACAAAATATAAATATTCTTCTCTCTCGGCCTTTGTTGAACTAGGAATTTTATACAGTTGCGTACATGTGTCATCAATATTCACATTTACAGAAAACCTCTATGTTGAATAATTGAAGTTTGATGTATAGTTACAAAAATTTGCAAGGTGAAAGTTTCACATAATTAAAAAATCCTAATTTTTTAAACTGAGGGCCCTATATTCTACTAAGCTAATCCCCAGTTATTCACAATCACAGCTTTGCATATCAGATGGTCTACAGTGCTCAGATTCTATACTATTCAAAAAAAGAATTCATGCCATATCAATCTGACGGTACCCAAATCTAAAATCATGGGAAAATGTAACCTCTTTTCCTTTCTCCCGCCCATAATAGCATACAAGGCGTGTTCAATATGTAACTTTACCTAGTTCTTGTATTGTTGCAGTTTACTTGTCCACACTCCTAATTACCATTTTTCATGTCCGACCTGCCTCCTTCGACACTTTTGTTTTACGCCGCAAAGATTGCCGATTTTGAGAGATCTAGCTGGTCTTTCATTTCAGAGTATTTCATAGGCATTCTCCTTCCTTACACAATTAGCTAATTCATTCGGTTTTGGAATTAGCAGCGTGCGCTGGCAGTGATTTAATCACTCGACTTCCAATATGAGTCCCGGGTCGAAGCTCAGCGATTTCAAGTGGGATTTATCACTAGCAGTAGCAAGAGCGGTATCCAGTCTTAAGCTTCTATTAAAGTTCTAAACTAATCCTAGAAGGTGGGAGTACAGTGTTCAAGAAAGGATATATAAGTTGTAATCTTCCTCTTTAAATTTTATAGAAGTTAACATGAGTTGGTATCTTTGCTGGCGAGACCTAGTGTTTACAATGCACTCGAGGCCTAGTGTTTACAGTGCACTAAGTTTCTGGTATGGGTTAGATCAAATTTGTTACTTTCATTCACCTGTATCAGAGTCATTCTTAGCTTTGACGATATGGAAGTGATTGAAGTATGAGCGATGTTAGAAATGGTTTTTCTTAATCAGTCAGTCCCAATATCAGTGGTGTGAAAACGTCGATCATAAGGTCAGTTGGTGCATGCATTTAAATGTGCTTGGTAGACTGATATGCAATAGCAACTTGTGGCTCAGTGAGGAAAGCAACGGGAAACTACCTCACTCCTCATTTCTCTCGTACGTCTCTTCATTGACGCCTACGCCATTTATGACAGCTAATGAGCGAGCTATTGAGGATCAAACCAGACTTCAGACTGAATATTCGACATAGGCCTACATACATACATACATACATACATACATACATACATACATACGTACGTACAAGATTGACTGATAATCTCGAGATCTGTAGTTTACGTTAACAGTAAGCATCACTACCATCATCACCTCTTGCTTGCTTTTCTTTTTTAATTTCATGTCAGTTTAATACTGATCCGGTCTAGAAAGTCAAGAATAACGGGCGAGAGGATCCGTCGTGCTGACCACACGACACCTCGTAGTCTGCAGGCCTTCGGGCTGAGCAGCGGTCGCTTGGTACGCCATGGGCATTCGGGGCTGTTCCGCCATGGGGTTTGGTTTAATACTGATACGTCTTTAAGTTAAGACTATGAATATTGCACATTTCCTGGTCGTTCTATGACACTCCTCAGACCACGCAGCTATAAAGATAGAGTTTATAGCCACATTTCTGCCTCTAAAATATCAAAGATGATATAAAATATGCTTCACGGCGCTCATACGCACGTGAGTCTTATGGCAACGATGGCACAGGAAAGGCCTAGAATCGGGAAGGAAGCGACCGTGGCCTTAATTAAGGTTCAAAAACAAGCAAGCAAACAAACAAACAAACAAACAAACAAACAAACAAACAATCGAACTAAAACAAGCAAAATACCCATTGCGCAACAGCACTGAAGGGTCATGGCCTACCAAGCGATCGCTGCTCCGCCCGAAAGCCTGCAGATTATGAGGTGGCGTGTGGTCAGCATGACGAATATTCTCGACCGTTAATCTTGACTTTCTAAACCGGAGTTGCCATCTCCCCATCAGATAGCTCCTCAATTGTAATCACATAGGCTGAGTGGACCTCGGACCAGCCCTCAGATCCAGGTAAAAATGTTGACCTTGCCGGGAATTGAACCCGGGGCCTCCAAATAAGAGATAGCTACGCTACCTCTACACCGTGTGGCCGGTTTAGTTAAGGTATATCTCAAGCATTTGCCTGATGAGAACATAGGAAGCCATGCAAAACAATCTTCAGGGCTGCCGACAGTGGGACTCGAGCCCACTATCTCTCAAATGCAAGCTGACAGCTTCGTGAAGTACACAGTATATACTATACATATTAAGAAATATCATACCTGGTGATGTTACGTGATGAGATACCAAAGAGGAGAGGTCCCATGGTGCTAAGCATATTACTACTCGTAATGCTTTATAGAGCACTTATCTTAGTATTGTTTTCATTTACTGACTCTGCTACTGCCCATACAAATTCAGTCAAAGAAACAAGCGCCTGGCAGAATGTCGAAAGATTCAAAGATATTTAAGTTGATAGCATTACAGACAATTTTCTTTTTTTGGAGATAATTTTGTGAGAAAGTTAAAAATATATCCGGACTACATTCCATCAAGCTATAATTCCTCCTTCAATAAACAGAATTTAAACTCCAATCATCTAAAGCTCTGAATAGTAAGTCACTGTGACACATATAAGGAAAATATACTACAAAGAAATGGTATATTTAACAATAAGGCACACTTAATACGAAATTTAATGATCCTCTGCCATCTACATTTCAAGCTTGTCAAGTTTGTCGGGAAATTATTTTACCAGCAGTTGGTTGAGGAGGGCCATTGTTCAACTAGTGTCCTACCGTGAACAGTTTTTGCTAAGACTAAAATATTAATGTTTTTTATCGATACGTATATAAATGAAAGAAATGCTTCAGATTTTTAAAGCAAGTTTTTTGCTTCAAGAGTGAATAACATTATCATCCCCTGTCACCCGTAGGTATTCGTCTCTAATACTAAAGATTGCAGGACCGAGCTCGATAGCTGCAGTCGCTTAAGTGCGGCCAGTATCCAGTATTCGGGAGATAGTAGGTTCGAACCCCACTGTCGGCAGCCCTGAAAATGGTTTTCCGTTGTTTCCCATTTTCACACCAGGCAAATGCTGGGGCTGTACCTTAATTAAGGCCACGGACGCTTCCTTCACACTCCTAGCCCTTCCCTGTCCCATCGTCGCCATAAGACCTATCTGTGTCGGTGCGACCTAAAGCAACTAGCAAAAAAAAAAAAAAGATTGCGGGGTTGAATACCGGCGCAGATTGTTTACATTTAAAAGTACTTAAATGCACGAGACTCGTACAAATTAATTTATAAATAGGTTAATGGAGTCCAATCAGGGCTTCCTACTGCTTTATCAAAGAAGAACTTGTTCGACCTTGTCTACAATCTACAAACTCGACTATTAAGTGCAAGACAATAAACAGGACGAAAATATTGTTTAATAACGTTTTTATTCAATATTGCTGGCGTTAAATGGTGAATTAGAAATTGACAAAGCATAAATACTTATTATGGGAAAGAAGGTTATTTTAGGAAGTTATCAATGAATGAGGTATGTTAACTTATAAAAGTTCATCGCAATATATTACGTACGAATCCTTACTTTCAAAATTCACATTCTACCCGTGTTGCTGTCCATATAATATTACGAGTACATTCATGTTAAAGAAATTAATTGTAGTGCTCAGTGAATGAAAGAAATCGTACTAACACTCGAAATAGTTCAGAAAAACTGCTCTTTATTTTTTCACTACGGAACAAAGCCATACTGCAACATAATCTTACATCTCCACGTCCAGATCGAGTATTCTTGCTCTAGTCAGTGCAAAAGTATCTAGCTTTGAAGTCAACAAAGTGACAAAGGTACATAATGATAGTAATAAGCACTATCATCAAATAGGCGCTAGCTCTTAAGAGGAGCACTATGCATTCAACGTAATATACTTAATATTTCACTTCATTCAAATACTTATACTAGACGGTTCGTTTTTTTTTTTTTTTTTTTGCTAGTTGCTTTACGTCGCACCGACACATATAGGTCTTATGGCGACGATGGGACAGGAAAGGGCTAGGAGTGGGAAGGAAGCGGCCGTGGCCTTAATTAAGGTACAGCCCCAGCGATTGCCTGGTGTGAAAAAAGGAAACCACGGAAAGCCATTTTCAGGCCTGCCGACAGTGGGGTTCGAACCTACTATCTCCCGAATACTGGATACTGGCCGCACTTAAGCGACTGCAGCTATCGAGCTCGGTTAGACGGTTCGTACTGAAAACAGTGTTAACGCCCATTCGGCGAATGCCTTGGGAACAACAGATACCATCACATTCGGTGTTCCTTGGCCGATACGCTACGTGGAAACGGATATCTATACATGAAGAAATGCATGGCTTCGCAGGTGACGGTGGAACAAGACGAATGGGCTTGATTGGCTTCAAACTCGGGAGCAAAAAATGGTTTCATTCTCAACCTGACAGTCAGATTTGAAGCATACTCACCAAGAGCCAGTTGAATCGATGAAGAAATAATAAAAAAATGATATATTCACCATATTACCTCAATAAGTGCAACCTTGAGGACATCGAGGTCATAGGGCTCATGCTGTGTGCAAGGGTCACCATTCCTGAACTACTGGTCACCTACTTACGACACTTTGGTGTGCCGAATGAGACCATAGTGAGTAGGGGCATACAATCACTGAAAGCCTCGATATCGATCTTGAGGCATCACCTCTACGCTCCACGCACTTAATTAAATCAATTAAAGTATTTTATCGGCTGCTTCTTTGTGACTAAGTATTATTTCCTCTACATTATCAATAGAATTATTGTTTTATAGTCTGTATTGTAATTATATTAGGTACTAAATTAATATTGTATGATATTCTTTGTCGATTTGGTAACATCAGTCATTTATATTATTATTATTAATGTCAGGACGTACTAATCATTTTATTTATATGATAACATACGTATAAAGCAGATATATAAAGTAAAGGTTAAAACAAACACTGGTAAGGAGTAGTAGTATATTGTACAGGCAGATGCCGTCCTTGAGGACCCGTTTCCAATCCCGGTACTGCCAGAAATTTAAGAGCTGGAATGTGGTCAAAATGACACATGCAGATCACCTTCACTGGGGGTGAGCCTGAAAGTAGCCCGCACAACCAGAGGATGAGGAAACGAGTGTATTCTGTACTGATAAACGAATACACAAAATTGCACCAGGACATTTTACGTTATACGATTCAACAACATTATAGTTTTTGTTTGGGTTATCAGTCCATAGACTAGTTTGATGCAGCGCTCCATTCCACCCTACCCTGTGCTAACCCTTTTCATTTCTACGTAACTACTACATCTACAGTAATGTGCTTGTCATATTCATGCCTTTGATGTCGTTCATACCCCTCCCCCCTGAACTTCCCTCAAAACCTAACTGAATAAGTACTGAGTATATCAAGATGTGTCCTATCAATCTATGTCTTCCACTATCGGCAGCCCTGAAGATAGTTTTCCGTGGTTTCCTATTTTCACACTAGGCAAATGCTGGGGCTGTACCTTAATTAAGGCCACGGCCGCTTCCTTCCAACTCCTAGGCCTTGACTATCCCATCGTCGCCATAAGACCTATCTGTGTCTGTGCGACGTAAAGCCCCTAGCAAAAAAAATGTATATCATCTTCTGATCAAATTTCACAAAAATGTTAACTTTTCGCGAACTCGATTTAGTATCTCTTCACACATGATTAAATTTCCCATCTCACTTTCTGATTGTAACAGCACATTTCAAAAATTTATGTTTTTTATTTATTTCTGAACTAGTTATTGTTCATGTTTCATTTTCATTCAATGCCATGTCCGACTCGTTGGCTGAACGGTCAGCGTACTGGCCTTCGGTTCAGAGGGTCCTGGGTTCGATTCCCGGCCGGGTCGGGGATTTTAACCTTAATTGGTTAATTCCAATGGCGCGGGGGCTGGGTGTATGTGTTGTCTTCATGATCATTTCATCCTCATCACGACGCGCAGGTCGCCTACGGGAGTCAAATAGAAAGACCTGCACCTGGCGAGCCGAACCCGTCCTGGGATATCCCGGCACTAAAAGCCATACGACATTCCATTCAATGCCATGCTCCAAACAAAAGTCTTCAAACGCATCTTTTTAATATTTATATCAATGTTTGATGTGAGAAATTTATTTTCTTAAGAAAATCTTTCCTTGCTTGCACTAGTGTATTTTCTGACCTCCTTACTCCTGCTCTCGTTAAGTTTTCTACAACCCAAGTAACAAACCTCATCTACTTCTTTTAAAGTGTTTTCTAATCTAATATTTCAGAATGACCTGACTGTATTCTATTACTTTTGCTTTTGATGTGTTTACTTTCATATTGTCCTTCCTCGAGGCTACCGTATGTCTATGTCATTCAGCAGTTTCTCCAGATCATCTACAGACTGAGATAAAATAACAACTTACTCGGCAAATCTCAGAATAATGGTTTTGACTTTCGGATTTTGGAATTAATTTTATAGCCCCCAATTCTCATCACATAATACATATTTCGTAATAAATTTGCTAATTAAGATATTGATATCATTTTTAAATTCCATTCCTGCGCAATAGTCAACAAAGAACACTGGACTTCAGTAAATTAAGGGTTCCCAGATTGCCCTATCCCTACAATGCCGTGTCAAGAAAATAAGGTGAAATTCTTTACGTTTCGCAGAGTACTGTGCTCTGCGTCATGGGAAGAAATCTCGACTGTCCACGAGAAAGGCTTCTTAAACAATGACTCTTCAAATTTAGACGTTATAATAGAAGTGGAAATGGTACGTTCATTCGCCACCAGATGGCTCCCAGGACGTGGTATAGCGCCAGCGTTCGAAGCGGAAGCTGACCGAACCATCAGAATCAGTCTAAGAGGTTAAATTTTGGAACATCCGGTAGGGATTTCGGTGTCTTTTCTTGTCGCATCGAAACATGGTCTCAACAATTCGACACCCTACACTCACTCCCAGCTTTTCCCAAACTTCACCTTGTTACATTTCCTTCATTGAATGTTGCCACTGCATCAATTATTCTAAAGTGTAGGTTATAAATACTCACAAACACTGTTTTGGGAATCCGACTCCATATGACATCGTATTCACTCTCCCTTGGATTTTGTGTCCGTCCAGTCAGATACTTTTTTCAGCAGATCAGTGTGTTCTAAGTCCCTAGAAACTGGCTTTATTATTTTCATCACAGCGAAAGGTAGACTGTGTGGATGGTTATACTTTTTCCCACTTATCAAACCACTGCCTTAATTATAGAAGTGCTACATTTGAAATAATCACACTGAAACCTTAGGGATAACTCCATCAGCCAGGATGGCTACCACCTGTCTACTTTTCATGCATGAGCTGTTTTAAATAATTTTTAAAAATACTTCCACGTATCATAAAAAATGATTTACATACAATATTAAATCTTAGATTCGAAAGTAAATTTTAGATTAAAAATAAATGATTTTGTGACCATAGTATCCATTCCGGGTGCCTTCAAGTTGATTTTGAATTTTTATATAACAAATTCAATCATTACAGAGAAAACAGGTTTGTACTGATGTATGCACATCACAATGGCCCGATGAGCTCTTCTTTACCCTATAGGTGTATTTTTACTCCTTTATTTATTTTATTCTCATTTGTTTAATTTTTGCATACGATCCACCTGGAATAAAGTAAACATCAACTTGAAATAAGAATAACAGCCAAAAGCTGGAATGCTACCTCGAAATAAAACACCGCTCATGAAATATTTGTATTTAAGTTTCAGTTTGTTGAACGGAGTACTGTACAAAGTGAGCCGAGAGATTCCACGGCCAACAATATCCCGTGATACTGTGAATAAATGATCCTCAGTGACATCTGCTATTGAAACTACGAACCCTGTAAACATTATTCAGCCTCGCGCCTTCTCTCCCCCCTCTATCACACTGTTATTCTCTCTCTCTGTTATTCCAGCTGTAAAATGTAAAAAATATGACCTTACAAAAAAAACCGTTTTTCACCCTGTCCATGGACCGATATGTCAATATTCTCATGAGCGAATGAATTATTGCGGAGTACAATGTCACCTCCGGCAGTGATTACATATTGCTGATAACCTTTCATCCAGAAATGAGCTGCTGTAGCAGAAAAGGTCAGAGTTCCATTCTGTACAGTGGTAATAATCTATTTCTATATTTGAGAGGGGCTCCCTGGCCGAGGCGGTAAAGGCGTGCTCGGTTCTCCCGGAAGGACGTGGGTTCGAATCCCCGTCAGGAAGTCGTAAAATTTAAGAAACGAGATTTCTACTTTCGGAGGTGCATATGGCTCTGAGGTTCACTCATCCTACACCAAAAATGAGTACCAGGTTAATTCCTGGGGGCCGGGCGTAGAGCTAACCACTCTACCCCATCACGTGCTGAGGTTAACAATGGTGGAAGCCTTTACCTTCCACTCCTCCAAGGGCCCTCATGGCCTGTGACTTTGCTCTATATTTGAGAGTCTGTTACGTTGTGGTGGTGCATGTGGTGAGACAGGTGCTGCGATGATTGAAACGTGGGGAAACTAATCCCTGGTTACTATAATAAAAGGAGAAAAAGGTCTGGCTCATCCAAGAATAAACGCATCAGGAAGAGAGTGCGAAAAACCGTAAGAGGCGTTAATTTAAAAGATTCTTAATATCGGAAGAGAGTACTATAGTAATATTACTGGTTTTATGTAACAAAAAATATTACTTACTACCTTTATGGTATTTCTATACGCCGAGATGCCTGAAGTTTGTCCTTCAAGAGTTATTTTACGAGCTGATTTGTCTGCCGACACAAGGCTGACATATCTGAGTAACTACAGATACCACCGCACTGATGCGTAATAAAACTCGCCAATTTGGGCTTGTATCATCTGAGTCACTCAGCCTGACCATCTGGAGAGAACAAGACTTGACCATGGATGGCCGGATAAGAAAAATGAAATTGAGGGTCCTGACAGAAGTGAGAGAGGGAGAAATGTTATGTGCTAGGAGCCCGCTGGTCGTTATTCTATGGTCTAATGCTGAGGTCTTCTGGATGATGTTTGCAATTTGTACACTGCCAATGAACTGTGCACAGTAGTTCATCTAACAGGGGATTGTGATGACTGTATTACGACAGATACGTAAAAATAGTGGAGTTAGTATTAGGAGTGAGCCACGAAGACGCCATTTTAATGTTTTGCCACTGAAAAGGAGTAGTTTACCAGACCCGGCGCATTAGGGTACTTCTCTTCCAATTTTGAGTTCACCTGATCAAGCTTAAAGTTTCCTGTAAAAGAGGGACCTATGTCTCCATAAGAACACAAATACATGTCCTGCGGGCAGCCCTGGTCCCGACTGTGGTGACAAAGTACAGAAAACTTTTATTAAAGTAAATATTTAAGAAAAGGTGTGATGTTTAAATGTGTTTGTGTGTGGTTTTCTCTTAGATATTTTGACATAAATATGTCTTGTGCTGAGAGCACCCGAAAATTTGTGTAACACAAGAGTGTCATGTAACAAAATCTGTTACGTGATGTTACCTAGTAACAGTAGAGAGCTGCAAAGGCTGTGGATCTGTATGTCACGGCCATCCATGAACACTTCACAACACAACCTGCACGGTTGCTAGGTAATATCAAGTTACACATTTTATTGAAAGACATACGAGTATTTATTTTCATTAGATTTTCCCAAAGAGAAAGTTAATTTTTTCTACACTCTCACAGTAGCAATGTTACTGTAGTGAGTGGGGGAAGATGTTACTGAGCATGCATCAGAAGGGAACTGTTTGGTTTGATCTGAACAGATTCCCACGAAACGTTTGTTAATTATTAGATAATATACCCTAAATGAAATTGTAATGCATTTTTGCACAACATTAACGGTAGTTATTGCTGAAAAATAGCTGGCTGCCTCAGAGTACTCTTCTGATGCTGATGTAATATGATCTTGAGTACTTACTGCACAAATATCCTGATAATACTATTTTTTATAAAATACATTACATTGGAAAGTGGATTTTGCCAATATGAACAGAAAGTCAGGCTCTACAAACACGTACTCTGAATTTATCAAATTATTTGAATTTTAATACTTCTGTATCGTTTATAATGGAAGCTATAATATTACGTAGTATGAAATCATGGCCATCTATACATAAACGTGTATACTTTTAATATAATCTGTTATTGGCAGAAACGAAAACAAATGCATCATTTCTAGCCAGAATCACTCATTTAGTCTGAAAAGTTACAATCCTGCTTTTGATACGGAGATAATTTTATTAACTCTTGAAGAGGACCAAATAACAGAGTATGGTTCCAGTGTATGGGACCCTCACCAGGATTACCTGATTCAAGAACTGGAAAAAATCCAAAGAAAAGCAGCTCGATTTGTTCTGGGTGATTTCCGACAAAAGAGTAGCGTTACAAAAATGTTGCAATGTTTGGGTTGGGAAGAATTGAGAGAAAGAAGAAGAGCTGCTCGACTAAGTGGTATGTTCCGAGCTGTCAGCGGACAGATGGCGTGGAATGACATTAGTAGACGAATAGGTTTGAATGGCGTTTATAAAAGTAGGGAAGATCACGATATGAAGATAAAGTTGGAATTCAAGAGGACAAACTGGGGCAAATATTCATTTATAGGAAGGGGAGTTAGGGATTGGAATAACTTACCAAGGGAGATGTTCAATAAATTTCCAATTTCTTTGAAATCATTTCGGAAAAGGCTAGGAAAGCAACAGATAGGGAATCTGCCACCTGGGCGACTGCCCTAAATGCAGATCAGTATTGATTGATTTGAACAGATATGACTAAACTCTGAAAGGATAAAACTTACTGTATGTTAAAGCTCTTCCGTCTGCTATAAAACCACAGACGATAAACCTTAAAGAATATTTTTGTCTCATAAACTGTGATACAATTTGTACAGATACGAAATTATTTCATAAACCGTAGCTAACTATTATTCAATAACGAGAAAGTTCTATATTTGGAATACCATAGTGCTTTAATTATTCATACCAGATGCAACGCGATTCGATGACAATATCTCATAGAATAAAAAGGAAAATGTGTTTCCTGCTGGTACTGAATAAAATCACAATTAAACACGTTTTAGTTAAAGAAAAGTGATGCTAAAAGAAAAAGAAAAGTGCTGAATATTGGTAATAAATACACGTGGCTGAAACAATGAAAATAAATTAACAAAAGGGCATTATACCTTGTAACTGTACTTAGTAAATGATGAAGATAATGAACAAATAGATTTCAATCAAAGAGGTATTAGATGATGTCTCCTCAATATTTGGCCATGTCAGGGTATAATTTAATGTGGCTATTTCTAGCCGAGTGCAGCCCTTGTAAGGCAGACCCTCCAATGAGGGTGGGCGGCATCTGCCATGTGTAAGTAACTGTGTGTTATTGTGGTGGAGGATAGTGTTATGTGTGGTGTGTGAGTTGCAGGGATGTATGGGGATAGCACACCACCAGCCCCTGAGCCATAGGAATTAACCAATGAAGGTTAAAATCCCCGACCCGGCCGGCAATCGAACCCGGGACCCTCTGAAACGAAGGCCAGTACGCTGACCATTCAGCCGAGTCGGACATGTCAGGGTATTAGCTGTCTTCTTCAGAAGATTCTCCATTGTGCAGATTAACGTGCACGTGCTGCAGTTCCTCAGACAGACTTTCGATTGATCGTCTGCACTTTCACATTATATGGAAATACAAGAAAAACACCACATTAGCATGCAGGTTTTTGATCTATCTATCCAAGTATGTAGCCTACTAAGCGACTTCGAGAGAGTCCAATATCCCGAATGGCCTGGGAGACGGAAGCACCCAGGCGGTGTTTCTGAAACTCCATAATCTTGATGTTGATGCATGAAATGGTTCACTGACGCTTTCCGCTGACTCGAGGAAGTTAGGTGCTTAAAATGTATTAAATCAAATGGCCTTCAAGTTAGAGGGCTTAGTACAGGGACCATTCGAAACCATACACTGAAAATTCCTTCAATTTTACACTGTGTACTCAAAATTGGCCGCCCCGTGGTGTAGGGGTAGCGTGCCTACCTCTTACCCGGAGGCCCCGGGTTCGATTCCCGGCCAGGTCAGGGATTTTTACCTGGACCTGAGGACTGGTTCGAGGTCCACTCAGCTTACGGGATTAGAATTGAGGAGCTATCTGACGGTGAGATAGCGGCCCCGGTCTAGAAAGCCAAGAATAACGGCCGAGAGGATTCGTCGTGCTGACCCCACGACACCTCGTAATCTGCAGGCCTTCGAGCTGAGCAGCGGTCGCTTGGTAGGCCAAGATCCTTCAAGTGCTGTAGTGCCATGGGGTTTGGTTTGATTTGGTTTGGTACTCAAAATTATACAATTAATTACATACGTTGAAATCTGCACAAATATTTCATGTAGTGAAACCTAAATTGTGTCTTAATACTAATATGGAAAATTTTGCAGTGGGTTCTTTTTAACTGGAATGACGCGAACTCTGCGATAAATTAGATTTCCCCTTTTTTAAAGTCGAATCACGCCCATTTCTTTTCCCTGTGTATGATGACCTGTAGCACTTAATGTAAATGAATCTCTCATGAAATTTTACTAGGAGTGAGATGACATCACGATACTATACCTTGGATTCGGAAGATGATGAATTCTAAACCGATCGTTGGAAGCCCTGAGTGTGTCTTTCGGGGTGTCTAATTTTCACACCAGCCAAATGCCAGCATTGTACTTAATTGAAGGTTAACGCTGGCCTTCTGACCCCAACTTGGCAGTTTCGATCCTGGCTCGCTCCGGTGGTCCTTGAAACTGCTCAAATACGTGTCGGTAAATTTACTGACACGTAAAAGAACCCCCGAGGGACAAAATTCCGGCACCACGGCATTCTGATGACTGTAAAAAATATAGTTAGTTGGACCTAAAACAATAACATTATTAGTAATTTTATATTATTTTTATTAATGAAGGGTACTGCTGCTACATTCCCACTATTACATTATTTCCATTCCACCGCCACCAAAAACCCGGAAGAATACTATAAGGTTAATTTGTTAGTACGAAAGATCCTGGAGAAAGTCTACTCCATCGTCCAGCAATTAAGATCGTACATCAACTGATGGACATCGTTCAGAAGTCACCTCGTGATACGGCGCATAAAAGTTAATAACCAATTTACGAGACATCCTCAGCTTTCCAAATTACATTGTCGCATTCGTCATCGCTCTGGATTTTTGTCCCTTTTTGCTAGTGGTTTAACGTCGCATTAACACATCAACGTATTTCGCCACGCAGGGATAAGAAAGGGTTAGGATTTGGAATATATCGGCCGTGGCCTTAATTAAGGCACAACCCCGAAATTTTATGGTGTGAAAATGGGAAACCACGGAAAAACTTCTTCTGGGCTACCAACAGTAGGATTCGAACCCACCATCTTCTGAATGCAAGCTCACTGTTACGAGACCCAACAGCATAGCCAACTCGCTCGGTATCTTTCTGTTTCCAGATAATTTTTTGCAATACGGGTGTGAAAACTGAGTGGACTCAGAATTTGTTTTACATAAGATAGAAGTCACAGACAAGAAAGAAGAGGGAATGATTCCTGGTACAAATAGATGGGAAAAATAGAAGGAGTGTACTTAGAATGAGGAGTAAAGGCTAAGTTTCGAATGAACTCAATGGATGAAGCTGCACGTTTTGGTGTTGGGGACATAGGTGAATGGCGGAGGATAGATTACCTAGGAGATTATTAGACTCGAGCATAAGTGTTAGAGAAGAAGAGGAGACCAAGATAGCTTTGTTTAATCTCGGTTTTTAATTATTAAATATTAATATGTATATATGGAACTGAAATGAAATGGCGTATGGCACTCCGGGGAGTGTGCGAGGACAAGTTCGGATCGTCAGATGCAGGTCTTTTGATTTGACTCTCGTAGGCAACTTGCGCGTCGTGATGAGGATGAAATGATGATGAAGACGACACATACACCCAGTCCCCGTGCCAGCGAAATTAACCGATTAAGGTTAAAATTCCCGACCCTGCCGGGATCGAACCCGGGACCCCTGTAACCAAAGGCCAGCACGCTAACCATTTAGCCATGGAGCCGGACTATATGGAACTAAACGAGGCCAAAGGGCTAGTTATAATAAGAGGATTGTGGGGGTATTTACTACGACAAGAATGTTGAAAGGCATTACTACCGAGCTTGATAGCTGCAGTCGCTTAAGTATCCAGTATTCGGGAGATAGTAGGTTCGAACCCCACTGTCGGCAGCCCTGAAAATGGTTTTCCGTGGTTTCCCATTTTCACACCAGGCAAATGCTGGGGCTGTATCTTAATTAAGGCCACGGCCGCTTCCTTCCCACTCCTAGCCCTTCCCTGTCCCATCGTCGCAGTAAGACCTATCTGTGTCGGTGCGACGTAAAACAACTAGCAAAAAAAAGGCATTACTGTATATACTGAAGAAATATGTATGTAATAAAATCCATTATACAGTATCTCATTGAATAAATGAATTAACTGGGACGAGGAAAAGTATCATTTGATAAAAAGTAAATAAATCAAGAAATACTTATCCTCAAGTGGAATTTATATTAAACACAGCCCTAAATATCTCTGCATTTTCGGGTGTTTGTGTTTAACTTCTTTCTTCTCATATGCGAGAGGACAGTGGGTAATCCCATCCCCCTGATGAAGAGTGATTGTAGCTCTCCCTTGGACGGAACTAATTCGATTTACATCATGGTGGAGGAGAGCGAGGCAATCACAAACCGGGAATAAAACGAGACTGAAGGATGCTTTTATTTGGAGAGGTAATGCTCTGAAACTTGTAGCAATACTGTCACAGGTGTCTAGCGGAGTGGTCATCTCCGAAATATTTTATCAACGCTGTCTGTAAAAATCTTATTATTGTGCATGGTGGGGCTTTATTTAAAAAGCTTTATAATTTGTAGAAGTTCTGACAATTTCTGACAATGAAAGAATATTACCATTTTTGCGCAGTAGTCGTCATCGTCGTCATCATCATCATCGGCATCATCGGATTCAGTCAATGCCGAGTAAATGATGTCTTCTGAATGCCTCTAGGGCGCCGATTATGGGTTCTTCAACGTCTAGAGTGCCACAAGCTCTGTCCCAATACAGGCAATTAAAACTACCAAAACTTCTTGTTGTTGTAGAACCTGGAGGTGGTTGCTTTTCTGAATTTCTCGATCTTTCCTACGATCTCTTTTACCGAACTCGTGTCTTCATCACTGTTGTTCAAACTGCTCTGCGCCCTCATGTACAACATGTCGCCACTTCAGCCGACCAGATGGTACATCCTCCCAGTTGTCGATGTCAGCATGGCACTTCTTTACATTAGACTTTGAAATGTCCTTGTAACGTCCTTTCTGCCCTCCCTGGTCCCGGTGTCTATGCTTCAATATTGAGAATACATCAGCTACTTTTAAAGGATTATGTTAGGTATACAGGTGACGTCCCCATCCATTGAAATTGATGTTTGTGTAAGATAATCAATGTAATATGCGTGAGTCTGTTATAAGACCTCAAGAGTAGTGAATAGACGATCCCGAAGTGAAGGGTTTTGACTTATAGTTTAAAGGCTTTGCATTTGGCCACTAACACTCTTTGAGATTGTGCTGTTTTACCGGGACATAAAAGGTATATGTCCAAATGATGCCGATAACGAAACATTTTTGTATTCTTTCTTTTGTACATTATAGTGTCGCCAAAAATAATTTTACCCAGCTCGATAGCTGCAGTCGATTAAGTGCGGCCAGTATCCAGTAGTTTGGAGATATTGGGTTGGAACTCCACTGTCGGGAGCCCTGAAGATGTATTTCCGTGGTTTCCCATTTTCACACCAGGCAAATGCTGGGACTGTACCTTAATTAAGGCCACGGCTGCTTCCTTCCAAATCTTAGCCTTTTCCTGTCCCATCGTCACCATAAGACCTATCTGTGTCGGCGCGACTTAAAACAACTAGTAAAAAATTAAATGTTTTTTAAATCATTGCATATTTGTGGTTTTTCTGATGTACTTGGTATATATGAACTCACGCAATATTTTGCAAAGAAAATAAACATTTTGAACTTGACTGAATTACACAGACTCACCCACACACACACACACACACACACACACACACACACACACACACACATATATATATATATATATATATATATAGAGAGAGAGAGAGAGAGAGAGAGAGAGAGAGAGAGAGAGAGTGGTCGGAAACAATGTTAACCGAGTATATGAGCGTTTATCGCTTGGTCGTATTTATAAGAAATTTGAAAAAGTGACGTCGATATCTCGCGCCGTTGTCATTTTATCAGCTACTGAAGTTAGCCAATCAGATCGCTTCGCGGGCGAATTCAAATGGGCCCATTAGAAGCCTCCCGCGAAGCGATCTGATTGGCTAACTTCAACAGCTGATAAAATGATAACGGCACCGGATATCTAATTATTTTTTCCAATTGTTATCAGTATGAGCAACCCTCTAACGTTTTCGACCTCTCTGTATATAAAGGAACACACGGAGCTGCAGTGGGTACGTGGTTTTCCCTGACCCTTAATACCACGCTTTAACACCACCTTACAAACACAAACTCTTGCCGTGGTAGCGAGTCTAACTCGGAAACCGGCAGATACTCCTTGTATCACTTCCCACTCTTCCCTGCTATCTCTTTTCTAATTAGAAAGTACTAGCAAACGTACCCGTGCTTCGCTACGGTATTCTACATTGTATACGGATATCGACGTAAATACTGTGCGTGCAGCAAATGAGATTCTTTAAAATTGCATGTCTCTTAGCCTTATCCGAGAAATAGCATGGGGAGATCCACATACGTTGTTTCCATTGTAAAGTGAGGGTTGCGGAGTTGTGATGATAACGCTAGGCTCAGTTGCCTATTGCCATTCAGAATCGAGTTGGCAAGTTTATATTATAATTGCAGGCCCCAATGCCTACTGCGCGGTCACAATCGATTTGGGGAGTTTTAGTTACAATGGCAGACCCATTTCCTACTTTCAGACAGGTTACAGTTGAGGAGTTTTTATTATAATACCAGGCAACTTCCCTACCACCAGTCAAAATTGAGTTGTGCAGTTATCATTATAATGACAGTCCCTTTTTACTGTTGCTAGCCAGCTTACTGCCAGTCACACAGAATTAGTGAGTTTCCATGAAAATAGCAGGCCACTATGCCTAATGCTAGTCAAATTTTAGATTGGAACATTTGTTTATAATGGCGGGCACCCTGGGCTAGAGCCAAACACAATAGAGTAGGGGACTTTCGAACAAAACTGCATGATCCCTTGCCTTCTGCAAGACAAATCGAAAAGTGAATTATTCATTAAAATGGTAGGCCCTCCTTACTAATGCCAGTTACACAGGAGTTGGAGAAGGACCCCATTCCTACTGCCAGCAGTCAAAGTCGGTGTAGGGAGTACTGATTACAATAGCAGACACATCCTTTCTCGATCGCTACAAATCAACATCAATGAATATATACAGATGGACATACGAAAGTATATGAATGTTTACAATATTGCAGACCTTCATTTACAGATTAACTGCTGCTAAACGGTACGTCATATCGACAAAGGATTGTACCGTAAGGCGCAGTATTTAGCGATCTAAATGGCTGGTCCTATGATATTTTCTCGCATCTAATCTATTCATGGGTCAGATTGAATCAGAAACGTTGAATAGGTTGAAATTTGTGTAAGAATATCTTACATTGAATTACTTTTCGGATAATTATGTGACATAGCATTTGGCTCACATATGGGTACTGGGTGGGCCAATGTTCGTGTAGAGTTTGATCATACTATCTTTCCTGTAAGTGATTGAAATGATGCACATGAGAAGAAAAGGTTTAGAAATTAATTTCCATTAAGGCAGGTAGATTTCCATTAAGTTTGGTTGTGTGTATTTTGAGGGAGTGCAAAATCACGGTTTCGGTTTCGTATAAACCCCCAATTAGTTCAGGGATTTAGAAACAATATTTGCCTCAAACCTCCCCAAAGGACAGGTGGATTCTAATTATGAAGTTTGGTGGAAATATATCCAGTAGTTTTCAAGTTAGAGAAAGACAAACAGAGCAACAAACAAAGAAACATACAAACAAAGAAACAAACAAACAAACTAACTAACTAACTAACAGACACCAAGGAAAACTACCCTTGGACAGATGGATGCTATATATAAAATTTGGTTCAAATATCTTGTTAGTTTTCAGTTGTAAGAAGTACGCTTTACACGCACCCGCTCTTGCGTTAAGTCCGCTGGGATTTGTACCGAAAAACGGTCCGTTAATGATATCTCCCTTACTAAATCCTGTTATCGAAATGATGCACATGAGAAAAAAAAGGTTTAGAAATTAATTTTCATTAAGGCAGGTTGATTTCCATTAAGTTCGGTTGTGTATAATTTGAGGGAGTGTAAAATAACGGTTTCGGTTCCGTAAAAATCCCCACTCAGTTCAGGGATTTAGAAACGATATTTGCGCTAAAAACCTACCCAAGGAGAGGTGGATTCTAAATATGAACTTTGGTGGAAATATATATTTAGTAGTTTTCAAGTTATAAAAGGACAGACAAACAGACAAACAGACAAACAAACAGACAAACAGACACCTAAGCTAAAAATGATGCAGATGGTCATTATTACACCTGAAACGGATAACTGTACGGAAATTTCGCCAAAATAATCAATGTACAGACACACGGTCGTTACGATTTTATTTATATAGATGACGGATAAGCATGAGCACGTTGAAAAGTGCAGACTTCCACTTCGATATTCATATCTCCTAAACGGTTTATGATATTAAGAAACGGTTTGCGCCATCAGACGCCTCATTTATCGCTCTAACTGTTTGTTGCTAAACCATATCCTCGTATCTCCCATATTAAGGGGGTAAATTGAGTTCAAATTTTGGAAAGGGTGAAATTTGGGTGCATTTTTAACATTTTACATTACTTTTTGCCTACTTATGTATAAGATAGAATCATGAAATTTGGTACACATATGTCCCTTAATCGTGCCAATGTGCGCACCTAACGCGATGATCCTATCATTCCTATAAGTGTGTCAAACAACGAAATATACTTGTACAAATCACCAAAATTACGAACAATCCAGAAATACGGCCAAATTTAACGTATAAGGGAGAGAGATACGACAAAATGACACAGGACCAAAGTTGTAGATCACTCCGAATTGAAGTGACGTTGTTCCATCCGTTTTGTGATACGACTTACCGTTTAGCCAAAAAATACCTCAAAAGGAATGTCTGCACAGTCATTAAAATTGCCTCCATATTTCGATATCTTTGGGGGTAAAAAGTGAAAAATTTTAACATCTTGGAATTTTCCCGTCGGTTAGGGACCAAAAGCTATAATTTCACCAAATTTCAATGGTCTACCTCGTCTGGCAGGTTGTGCCGCCATCTTGATTTGGGGGGATAGGGGATAAAAATGAGGAAATTCCCGAAAAATTTTAAGCCCACGAAACATATAGGTTATCGTTTTGGATATATTATACGACTGTGTTCTTATGCTGAGCCCAAAATTTGAGCCCCCCCAGCGTGCCCCCTTCAGGGAATTTTGAGAATTTCCGATTTTTCTAGGGATCCTGGGGTCATCAGTTTCCCTCGTACCAAGTTTCAAATTTCTGACATTTCTGGAAGTGCCTCATTAATTCACGTCTTTTTTCATTTTTAAATATTTATATATACATCGCTCCAGCCCGACTTGCTTTTATATATATAGATGACGGATAAGCACGAGCACGTTGAAAAGTGCAGACTTCCACTTCGAGATTCATATCTCCTAAACGGTTTATGATATTAAGAAACGGTTTGCGCCATCAGACGCCTCATTTATCGCTCTAAATGTTTGTTGCTAAACCATATCCTCGTATCTCCCATATTAAGGGGGTAAATTGAGTTCAAATTTTGGAAAGGGTGAAATTTGGGTGCATTTTTAACATTTTACATTACTTTTTGCCTACTTATGTATAAGATAGAATCATGAAATTTGGTACACATATGTCCCTTAATCGTGCCAATGTGCGCACCTAACGCGATGATCCTATCATTCTTATAAGTGTGTCAAACAATGAAAAATACTTGTAAAAATCACCAAATTTACGAACAATCCAGAAATACGGCCAAATTTAACGTATAAGGGAGAGAGATACGACAAAATGTCACAGGACCAAAGTTGTAGATCACTCCGAATTGAAGCGACATTGTTCCATCCGTTTTGTGATACGACTTACCGTTTAGCCAAAAAATACCTCAAAAGGAATGTCTGCAAAGTCATTAAAATTGCTTCCATATTTCGATATCTTTGGGGGTAAAAAGTGAAAAATTTTAACATCTTGGAATTTTCCCGTCGGTTAGGGACCAAAAGCTATAATTTCACCAAATTTCAATGGTCTACCTCGTCTGGCAGGTTGTGCCGCCATCTTGATTTGGGGGGATAGGGGATAAAAATGAGGAAATTCCCGAAAATTTTTAAGCCCACGAAACATATAGGTTATCGTTTTGGATATATTATACGACTGTGTTCTTATGCTGAGCCCAAAATTTGAGCCCCCCCAGCGTGCCCCCTTCAGGGAATTTTGAGAATTTCCGATTTTTCTAGGGATCCTGGGGTCATCAGTTTCCCTCGTACCAAGTTTCAAATTTCTGACATTTCTGGAAGTGCCTCAATAATTCACGTCTTTTTTCATTTTTAAATATTTATATATACATCGCTCCAGCCCGACTTGCTTTTATATATATAGATGACGGATAAGCATGAGCACGTTGAAAAGTGCAGACTTCCACTTCGAGATTCATATCTCCTAAACGGTTTATGATATTAAGAAACGGTTTGCGCCATCAGACGCCTCATTTATCGCTCTAAATGTTTGTTGCTAAACCATATCCTCGTATCTCCCATATTAAGGGGGTAAATTGAGTTCAAATTTTGGAAAGGGTGAAATTTGGGTGCATTTTTAACATTTTACATTGCTTTTTGCCTACTTATGTATAAGATAGAATCATGAAATTTGGTACACATATGTCCCTTAATCGTGCCAATGTGCGCACCTAACGCGATGATCCTATCATTCTTATAAGTGTGTCAAACAATAAAATATACTTGTAAAAATCACCAAATTTACGAACAATCCAGAAATACGGCCAAATTTAACGTATAAGGGAGAGAGATACGACAAAATGTCACAGGACCAAAGTTGTAGATCACTCCGAATTGAAGCGACATTGTTCCATCCGTTTTGTGATACGACTTACCGTTTAGCCAAAAAATAGCTCAGAAGGAATGTCTGCACAGTCATTAAAATTGCCTCCATATTTCGATATCCTTGGGGGTAAAAAGTGAAAAATTTGAACATCTTGGAATTTTCCCGTCGGTTAGGGTTCAAAAGCTATAATTTCACCAAATTTCAATTGTCTACCTCGTCTCGCAGGTTGTGCCGCCATCTTGATTTGGGGGGATAGGGGATAAAAATGAGGAAATTCCCGAAAATTTTTAAGCCCACGAAACATATAGGTTATCGTTTTGGATATATTATACGACTGTGTTCTTATGCTGAGCCCAAAATTTGAGCCCCCCCAGCGTGCCCCCTTCAGGGAATTTTGAGAATTTCCGATTTTTCTAGGGATCCTGGGGTCATCAGTTTCCCTCGTACCAAGTTTCAAATTTCTGACATTTCTGGAAGTGCCTCAATAATTCACGTCTTTTTTCATTTTTAAATATTTATATATACATCGCTCCAGCCCGACTTGCTTTTATATATATAGATAGATGACGGATAAGCATGAGCACGTTGAAAAGTGCAGACTTCCACTTCGAGATTCATATCTCCTAAACGGTTTATGATATTAAGAAACGGTTTGCGCCATCAGACGCCTCATTTATCGCTCTAAATGTTTGTTGCTAAACCATATCCTCGTATCTCCCATATTAAGGGGGTAAATTGAGTTCAAATTTTGGAAAGGGTGAAATTTGGGTGCATTTTTAACATTTTACATTGCTTTTTGCCTACTTATGTATAAGATAGAATCATAAAATTTGGTACACATATGTCCCTTAATCGTGCCAATGTGCGCACCTAACGCGATGATCCTATCATTCTTATAAGTGTGTCAAACAATAAAATATACTTGTAAAAATCACCAAATTTACGAACAATCCAGAAATACGGCCAAATTTAACGTATAAGGGAGAGAGATACGACAAAATGTCACAGGACGAAAGTTGTAGATCACTCCGAATTGAAGCGACATTGTTCCATCCGTTTTGTGATACGACTTACCGTTTAGCCAAAAAATAGCTCAGAAGGAATGTCTGCACAGTCATTAAAATTGCCTCCATATTTCGATATCCTTGGGGGTAAAAAGTGAAAAATTTTAACATCTTGGAATTTTCCCGTCGGTTAGGGTTCAAAAGCTATAATTTCACCAAATTTCAATTGTCTACCTCGTCTCGCAGGTTGTGCCGCCATCTTGATTTGGGGGGATTGGGGATAAAAATGAGGAAATTCCCGAAAATTTTTAAGCCCACGAAACCTATAGGTTATCGTTTTGGATATACTATACGACTGTCTTCTTATACTGAGCCCAAAATTTGAGCCCCCCCAGCGTGCCCCCTTCAGGGAATTTTGATAATTTCTGATTTTTCTAGGGATCCTGGGGTCATCAGTTTCCCTCGTACCAAGTTTCAAATTTCTGAGATTTCTGGAAGTGCCTCATTAATTCACGTCTTTTTTCATTTTTAAATATTTATATATACATCGCTCCAGCCCGACTTGCTTTTATATATATAGAATAGCATGTCGGAGGCAATGTAGATTGAGATGATTGCCATGCGGGGGGAGCGAGCTTAGGGGGCCTCCCCAGGAGCGGGTTATCCTGCTGCTGCTGCTGCTGCTGCTGCGGCCAGTCGAATGTAGTGCGTAAGATGACTCGTTTCATGGTGCACTGGGGCAACGCTTAAACATCAAGTTTTCTTACAAATTGGGAACGACGGTGGCGGAGTCGCGTGGGGTGTTGGTACAAGTGTGCGGAACAGAAGTGTGCGGAATAAAATGTGTTTACGACTAGTTCAAATGCTTTCGGGATGGACAGAAAACTTTTGATGATACGCCACGTTCAAGACGACCGTCAACAAGCAGAAGTGCAGAAATCATCGAGCAAGTGCGAGAGATATTGGCACAAAATCGGCGAGAGTCTCTGAGAAGGATATTATAGGAATTAGGGATTAAGACAGACAGCGTGAACATCATCATTCTCAACAATATGAGTAGATGGAAGATCTATTGTGCATTTGTGCCGCGTGCATGAACTGACGAGCAGAAGGCAAGTCGGATGGAAATTCCTGGAGATTTCATTGACACGTATGTCAGGTTCCATGGTTAAATGATTAGCGTGCTGGAATTTGGTCCAGACGGTCTCTGGTTCAATTCCTAGCCGGGTCGGGGATTTTAACCTTCATTGGTTAATGCCAATGGCTCAGTACCCATCCTCACAGACGTGCAGGTCGCCTATACAGCGTCAACTCGAAAGACCTGCAGGAGGTCTCTTCGGAGGTCACACGTCATTATTAATTGACACGGATGATCGAGAATCATCTTTTCTGAAATATATCGTCACAGAGCTGATGCTACCAGTTCGATCCGGAGACTAAGCGAAAATCAGTGGCAAGTTGTTCGCCGAGTTCCTCACCTCCCAAAAGAGACACCTTCAAAAATCCAGGATCAAAACACTGTTGATCACTTCTTTAGACAGCAATGGCACGATCCACCGGGAATTCGTACCAAAAGGGTCAAACGTTCAGCGCCACATTCTACGAGAACGTTTTTGAGATAATTGCTGCTACGCATCCGGCGTGTTCATCCTGATCTGGCACCTGCAGACATTCTTTAATTTTTTGTTTCCCCGCCTCAAGGCACGCGTTTTCCTGGTATACCGGACATCCAGAGACATGTGGCATCACTGCTTTGATCTATTCCAAAAGATGCCTTCACTGTCAGTTTCCAGCAGCTGTATACAGAATCAAAAGTTTATTATGGCCAAAAAAGAGTACTTCGAAGGCGACTACAGGTATTTTGTTTGTAACTTCTGTCTTCTTTGTGTTATGGTAAAATTCACCGAACTTCCTAAAAGCACCTTGTATTAGAAGACATGATATAGGCTTTTGGGCTTCTGCTGTGTCAAGAAAATAAAGTGAAATTCTTTACGTTTCGCAGAGAACTATGTTCTGCGTCATCAGAAGAAAATCTCGACTGCCCTCGAGAAAGGTTTTTAAAACCGTGACTTTGAATTTAGACGGTACCTAATAGAAGTAGAAATGGTACCGCGTCCGAGTAGCCATCTGGTGACGAATGAACATACCATTTCAAAGCTCATTGTTTCAGAAGCCTTTCTCGAGGATAGTCGAGATTTCCGTCCGATGTCGCAGAGCATAGTTCTCTGCGAAACGTAAAGAATTTCACCTTATTTTCTTGACCCGGCATAAGCCCAAAAGCCTATATGATGTCTATAAGTACGGGCCGTGAAAGCATCAATGCCAACCTTGTATTAGTATTTACCCTCGGCTTCAATTTCTTCTAGGCTGATATGAATATCAACCACTAGAAGCTCGAGACAACGGCAGAGCTTCAGCATTCCTAGCGAGCAAAATACTCTTGTAACACACACAAACGCACAATTTCCATGTAAATTCTTAGAGTTATGAAGAAACCCCATATAAGCAATTGAAAGGAAATTTAATTCTAAATCCTGTAGGTATGCTCTTTTGATTGCAAAACTGAGATTTCCTTATTAAGTTCGGTTTTTATACTTAGAGGAAAATCATCATTAACAACAGTATTATCGGCTGAATAAAATAAAACCCCACTGCGCAACTGACCCGAAGGATCATGGCCTACAAATCGATCGCTGCTCAACTCGAAGGCCTGCAGATTAAGGGGTTTCGTGTGGTCAGCACGACGAATCCTCTCGGCCGTTATTCTTGACTTTCTAGACCGGGGCCGCTACCTCATCGTCAGATAGCTCCTAAATTGCAATCACGTAGGCTAAGTAGACTTCGAACCAGCCCTCAGATCCAGGTAAAAATACCTGACCTGGAGGCAGGCACGCTACCGCTACACCGCAGGGCCGGCAAGGGGAACGCACGGCACATGGTGTTAAGAGGGCAGCTATCCAAGAACTGACCACGCTCAATGTTACTTAACAGCGTTGATCGGACGTGAACCGGTGTATTCAACATGATATGGCCGTTGGCATCGACTGAATAGGTGAGTTATTAAAATTCCCAGTGAACCAAGAATGGCAGATATTACGGAGTTTTGCATTGTTTTTCCGACAAAGTTGCTGTTTCCAGAACGTTGAGGAGAGAAATCCGTACCATATCATTTGCACATAGCATCAATACGATTATTTGAATCTGTTGCATTTGACATTTATTTTATAGAACTGAGCTGTCGAAATAGCATTGTTTCTAGGCATCGTTTATTTCCTCACGTTGGATTGTACCTTGCACAAATACCATGTTCGGTCCTACACAGCTCTTTTCCTTGCTTCCCGTGATCAGTCATATCTATTCATCTTAAACTATCACCGGTTTGTTGATCAGTGATAGACTTTCCAACTCATGATCTCAAGTCCGCTGGGTCGATTTTCGTTCCAGTGCCAAAACAGAGAAAATCATTTCTCTTTGAAATATTGCTTGAGTTAAGGAGAAAATGCGTATACATTTTGTCTAGAGAAGTGAATTGGATGTACACGCTGCAGGCTCCATTCTTAATGGGATAAACCGCTTAGGCAGCCTAGTGACTTTTTGAGTTCTAGGCGTACATTTTCCTCTCATTTGCTTCACAGTTTCTTCTGCTGCACGGCTCCCTTAAAAGATAACGCAATAGTACGATGCCCATATATGTTAATCGAATCACGGCCTATAAACTTAACGAGTCTGAGCTCGATCGGTCAATCAGTTTTTACCTGAAAGATACAGACGAACATACCAATCTGTATATTAGTATGGATATAATGAAGTGAGGATGGTTGGAAAACTTTAATTCTGACATAATGTGTAGTGAAATTATGTCTACCGGAAATTCATAAATTATTAAATACGGACGAAATATCATCTGTACAGCGACAGTACAGTTCAACGTGCCCTGAATTTGGCATTATCCATTATTACTTGGGAAGTGTTGTAGTTTGGTGAGCATTGCAAGTGACGTTGAAATCCAGTAAAGAGGGACTCTAACACTTGTAGCTGACGTTCAATGTTAATAGTAATTAACTATAATTACTTGTTCCACTTGGTGTAAAGTGGAAGGAAAGACAGATTTGTTGAGATCATGGTTTAAAGTAGAGTTTTAGCTAACCTGAAACTTCCAGGATCAACTGAATCACTTGGTGCATGCAAAATCTCTATTAGGGAAAAAAGAAATATTTGTAAACATCCTTCCCATTCTATGAGAGCCTCTGCGGCTCAAGCGGCAGCGCGCCGGCCTCTCACCGCTGGGTTCCGTGGTTCAAATCCTGGTCTCTCCATGTGAGATTTGTGCTGGACAAAGTGGAGACGGGGCAGATTTTTCTCCGGGTACTCCGGTTTTACCTGTCATGTTTCATTCCAGCAACACTCACCGGTATCATTTCATCTCTCATTCATTAATCATTGCCCCAGAGGAGTGCGGCAGGCTTCGGCAGCCGACACAATTCGTATCCTCGTCGCTAGATGGAGGCGTCATTCATTCCATTCCTGACCCAGCCGAATGACTGGAAACAGGCTAGGGATTTTCTTCCCATTCTATGGACAGTGACATTAATTGATAGATACGTTCATATTATGATCTAAGAATGGAACAAAACCTTCACATATACCTTCCGCTTCCTTTCGGTTCCTGCAAGTTGTTTCAGATGAACTTCTTTACTAATGTTACAGCTGGTATCTGTAAAACTGTGTTCCTCCCGAACTCACTAGTAAGTAAAAGGAATACCAACGCGAATGACTATTATATTTAGTCACACTGATTTTATATGATACTTCTACGTATACACAGATTATTATTTGTACACTTTATCAAACTCTTTCATTTACAGGCTGTCCGACTCGTTGGCTGAACGGTCAGCGGACTGGCCTTCGGTTCAGAGGGTCCCGGGTTCGATTCCCGGCCGGGTCGGGGATTTTAACCTTAATTGGTTAATTCCAATGGCACGGGGGCTGGGTGTATGTGTTGGCTTCATCATTTCATCCTCATAACGACGCGCAGGTCACCTACGGGTGTCAAATAGAAAGACCTGCACGTGGCGAGCCGAACCCGTCCTGGGATATCCCGGCACTAAAAGCCATATGACATTTCATTTACAGGCTTCCAAATAGTATCAATATAATACTTATATAGCTTAACCTAGGATTTATTTACAACGTTCATTAAAGCCTTTTCATGTTCATTAATAACAGTATTATGTTCTGAATAAGCAAGTTATAAAAGTCGTCAGGTGTTGTTATACAAGTCCAGTCTTTAATGTTTTGGAGCCATGACATCGGTGGTCTACCATCTCCTCGCTTCCCTTCTTCCATTGTAATATGAGGTGTAGAAACCTTTACTTTATACCTCACAGAACATGACATAAATAAGCTGTTTTCGTGACTTTGATGGTGTTTCCCAGCTCATGTTGAGCTTACTAGTTGCTTTACGTCGCACCGACACAGATAGGTTTTATGGCGTCGATGAGAGGGGAAGAGCCTAGGAGATGGAAGGAAGCGGCCGTGGCCTTAATTAAGGTACAGCCCCAGAATTTGCCTGGTGTGAAAATGGGAAACCACGGAAAACCACCTTCAGGGCTGCCGATAGTGGGAATCGAACCCACTATCTCTCGGATGCAAGATCACCGTCGCGCGCCTCTAACCGCATGGCCAACTCGCCCGGTCACGTTCACCTCTAGCTCTCTTTAACACTTCATTCTTGGTTACGAAATATGTACAGGCTACTCCGAGCATTCTCCTACGTCACCAAATTTCAGAGGCCTCCAATCTGTTCATGCAGGAAGCGTTGACTGTCCAGGTCTCTACTTCATAAAGCAAGATTGACCAGACATAACATCTCAACAGCGTTTTCCTGAGTTTGAAGTACTTTTCGAATTTCATACTTTTCAACTAGATCGAGAAATTCTTAAAGTCTGAGGAATATACCATAAGCATTCCCATAAAAACCAGGGTGAGCGTCATTGTAAATAATTAAGGGTATGATGCATGTTTGTATCATCAATATATTAAAATCTAGTACCTAAAAATTAATTTACTAGGCGAGCTGTCCTGAGGTTAGGGGTACGCAGCTGTGAGCTTGCTTCCGGGAGATAGTGGGTTCGAACCTCACTGTTGGCAGCCCTGAAGATAGTTTTCCGTGGTTTCCCATTTTCACACCAGGCAAATGCTGGCGTTGTACCTTAATTAAGGCCACGACAGCTTCCTTTCCAGTCCTACCCCTTTTCTATCCCATCGTTGCCATAAGACCTGTTTGTGTGGGTGCGACATTATTTACAGTTATCTAATGTTTATGATAGTGGTTGTAGTTAAGCTCGTGATTTATTCCATGTACTGTACCAGGAAGGCATTAGCCCTGGCACATACGAGTTATAAATCTTTATTCATGAGCGAACGGCTAAGTTACGATGCACAAAAAGCTGTGCGCGAGAAGGTTCTCGTTCTCACTGCACTGCGTGAGGGAGACCACAGGAGTGGAACAAGGTCAAGTGACGTCAGCACTACCTGTAGCTTCCCTCCCCTTAGAATTCTCTAGAAACCATTTTTAAATTTTTCAATGACTGGATCAATACATATGAGACCAACACCAGATTTTAGCCCATATTTTGAAAATACAACCCTGCAAATTTGAGATCAATCCGTCCAGTGGTTTCCAAGGTATAACAAGTTAAATTTGGGAAGTGTTATCACCCCTTCATCACCTGACTACGAGTGCTGCTCTCAGCCGTATATAAATAGGTCAACGAACTGAGCGTATAGCCAGTGTGCAGTGTGTTCTTCGATTATGAAAGAACGATAGTATGCTCCGTCGCGATCCGCGAAAACATAGAAGTCACACTCGAACACTTTGAAATTGAGCGAAGACGTCGCAAGTGAAGTCTCTACCGTGCCGTGACGATTGAAGTGTTATAAATTTTTCTCCCACTAAAATAATATTTAGGAGTGTGTTAACCGAGTGAGGTTACAAGAGAAATTGTCAATTCATGTGCAATTGGAGTTTTAAGTATTTTATTTACCAGTTAGCGATATTATGGACTTTGTCATTTTCACGTAATTCTGAACTTTATCATTGACTATCACAATATTCTAAGATATTGCGTGTGATAAACTAAACTTCTGATTTGTGACTCTTATAAACTGTGACAGTGTTAAATCCTTACTCTATAAACTGTGTGTGTGAAAAACTGTGTTTTCCGTTTTGAAAGCGATTGTAAGTCATTACTTCACTAATCTGACTTACAACGCATACTGTAGCATAGACTGTGATATTCTAAGTCACGTATTCAACACCGTAAAGCAAACGTGTGAATACGAACTGTGCATTGATACTTGTGACAGTGTATAATACTAATCTTAATAATAATTGAGAGCTCAATAGTTCGTTTTTGTGCCAATTGAACTATCTCTAAAATAACATCGGAAATCTTAGCAAAGTGTTGTGAGATTCCGCTGCGTCGAACGTCATTTCCAGCGTGGGATTAGCGTGGTTTCTTCGATCATGGTACCCATCGAGGAACGTCGACGAGGGATATTAACGTGGTACCTTCACTGAACGGACTTGTCACGCTGCTGGTGCTGAGTTCGAGGCTTGGCTGCACGCTGCAGAAAGTGTCAATCACCGTGCCGCAGGACAGCACTACACCAACACTTATAAGCAGATTCCAGGTGATTTTCTTATATTTTGAGTGAGTAATTCCACTTAGACTTCAACAATGCACTCGGTTATTCATAGTGCTCCATCCAACAACAGAAAAGTGCTTCGTGTGAATTTCAGCTTGCTAATCATAATAATTCAAGAGAGCTTCATGTCTTGCTTTGTGAACTGTAAATTATTCTTTATAATCTTTTATAACTTGAAGTCATTTCACGTAGATGAACTCTAGGGTTTGCAAGTGCATTATTTTATTTTATTTTCTCATAAAATTAACTTAGATGAACTGTAGGAGTATACAGCAAGTGATCAAATATTTTTATTCGAACTATCAACTTATTCATGGAAGGTGTATAAATATCATATGTAAAAATATTAGAAAAACTGTAGGTCTGCATCACAAGCGATGGACTTAAATGAAATTCAATGTGCGAAGTTTTATTCTGGTATTTAAATCCATTTAAGAGATCTTAGATGAACTGTAGGGTGTTTACGATATATAAAAGAGTGATATTTATTTTGGACATTTTTTCAAGTGGATATCTCAGAATACAACAGCATCGATATTTTATTTCTGCACTTTGAAATATTGGTTGAAAATTTAATTTTGACGATTCAACTGCAGGGTGATTTTCATGAATACTTTTAATAAATATTGTCAAAAGGATTCTACCATCTATTATTCGCCCTGCGATACTATCCATCTCTGTACCTGCTCCAAAAAGCCACCGAACACTACCTGAGATCCTTCCCATGCTCTGGCCCCAAAATCATTTCCTGGTACAGTACCTAGTAATATTTCCATCTGATGGCCTCAAAACACTCCTCGACATAAACCTTACACTAAGTGTTGAACATGTTTCAGAAATGCGTAATTGTGCAAAGATTTGGCATAAGATATAACGGTGTGATGTTATAAACGGGCATATTAGAGTTCCCCTCTGCCCTCCTACTATACCACACCGATCGCAAAATTCCGGTGTAAAAATTAAATATCAAATTAGTATTTAAAATATACATTAAAACTTGGCTGGGGTGACCTCCATAACACTCTGCATATAGTTAGTTATCGGCTCTTGAGCTTAAACTCTCACACGACTGTCACGATATCGAATATAAACAACATAGAGCATAATAACAGTTCATAAATTATATTCTAGAATTTTGTCATGAGCTGTTTCCTTGTCAAACAAACCTCAAGAGAGATACATCGAGTTTTATGATTCAGAGCTCGCCCGAATCCTTCCTTCCGGCGAATGTCTGAACAAATATAGCTTAAATCCTACTCACTCTTATTTTAAACTTAAATAAAAACTTTCATGAAAATACATATGTCCGCTTCCCCGTGATACCGTAATAGACAGACAAATAAAAATGAAACTGAACCCGACATACAACACATTATTTATCCTACCTGTTATAAACACCAAGTAAGTTATAAGGGTAGTCGGGCTCAGACGGTTGAGACGCTGGCCTTCTGACCCCAACTTGGCAGGTTCGACCCTGGCTCAGTCCAGTGGTATTTGAAGGTGCTAAAATAAGTCAGTCTCATGTTGATAGTTTTACTGGCACGTAAAAGAACTCCTGCTGGACTAAATTACGGCACCTCGGCGTCTCCGAAAACCGTAAAAATAGTTAGTGAGACGTAAGGCAAATTACATTAACATTAATTATTTATTTGTGTAGAGGGGTGGAAAGTAAAGGCTTCCACTACCCGTAACCTCGGCACTTGATGGGGTAGAGTGGTTAGCTCTACGCCCGGCCACCTTCGACCCCAGGAATTAATCTGGTATTGATTTTTTATGTAGGCTAGAGTGAACCTCAGGACCTTATGCACCTCCGCAAGTGTAAATCTCGTTTCCTAAATGTTCCGACTTCCTGACAGGGAATCGAACCCACGACCTTCCGGGTGAACCGAGCACGCCCTTGCCGCCTCGTCCAGGGAGCCCCTTATTAAAACATGAATTCGTATAAGCCTAATTCATGATATTATCGTTCTACAGGGAAGAAAAACGAACAATCTTATCTTTGCAACGTTTGCACATTGTTTCTGGCGTTAACCATCAAGTCTCAAGGGAAGGGGATTTCTTGACCCGTGGCGTAAAGCTGCAGAGTGTCCACACCACACCATCCCATGTTCCCTCACTCCTTTCTTCTCCAATACATAAATCTACCATATCCTTTCTCTCCTTCTCTCTAGTGCAGTATTGGATATGACCGCGAGCGGTCATCTCACACTCAGCGAAAATGTGATGACGAATATCTTTGTCATGCCACGAGCCACGCTTCTTGGATAACTCTATCGACACATCGTCTGAACTCAACCCACAAGTGTATGCATAGCCATGGCAGTCAAGGATATGCATACACAGGACTTCATAACCAAGGCAACGTCCTAAAATATTGTTTGCAAATAAAGCTGTGCTTTCCATGCATTGCAAAGCCGTGTATTTATGCTGCGTGTTGTAGGACACTCCTTTGCTTGATAGTTAAATCAACGCAATCTGATTATGTAGTGTATTTGCAGGAATATTCTGTGGACTGTAAAAAATTATACGTCAGAGTTTTAAATTATGTAGTTTTTCATAAAATGATAAGTGAATAGAATATGTAAAGTACTAAATAGATAATGTCGTCTGAAGGATATGTAACCTGGACGGATAGGACAATCTAGTTCACTGGAAATGTTTCACAATTAGTAGTTAATTTAAAGCTGTAATTTTCTTTCACTTACCCTATTAATTTATCTAATCTACCTCTTTCCGGAATTGGTACTTACTACGGGACACTGTAGAACATTGAATTTTGCATTATTATTATTATTATTATTATTATTATTATTATTATTATTATTATTATTATTATTATTATTATTATTAATCGTATGTATTTTCAATACATTGAATACAAACACTACAATTTAAAATTTAAACTGTGGGCAGGAAGAAGTAGGTACTTCAGATCTCCTGAGTAAGAATGTAAGGCACGCTACTGGGTGTTGTGTTGAACAGTGTGTCTATCAGCCCCATATTCGCACCGTGAATAAGACATTTTCGTCTATTTGAATAGGAAATAACTCTATAATCCATGGTCAGTCAGTATACGATAAAGTTTTGCTCAGACCCCTAATTCTGTAAATTTTGGTGTTACATGGTAGGAATATTACAATGCTATCCTGAGCGGACTCAAACTTCACGTCTTATCCATTTCACATCTTATCCAATTCAGACTCCGTATCAACTGCAATGTACATCAACTTATTTTCTTCTTTCTAATATTTCGCCTGAGTTTACAGCTTTTATAAATATCTTCTGTGTGTTCATAGACTTCTTTGGGTTTGCTCTGTTAACTGTTGCCGTCTATCAGGACTCATTGGTATTGGAAGAGTAGTTGAAAACCTTACCAGCGAAGTTTTACGTGTAACCATAAATCAATGACAGTTGTGTATATTTTATGTGTAAACAAATACTTTTTCCTGATAACACCACAAGGAATTAAATATGCCCACAGTTTAAATTTTAAATTGCAGATTTGTATGTAATGTATTGAAATATCATACGATAAATAATAATAATAATAATAATAATAATAATAATAATAATAAGCCGGGCTGAGTGGCTCATACGGTTAAGGCGCTGGCCTTCTGACCCCAACTTGGCAGGTTCGATCCTGGCTCAGTCCGGTGGTATTTGAAGGTGCTCAAATACGTCAGCCTCGTGTCGGTAGATTTACTGGCACGTAAAAGAACTCCTGCGGGACTAAATTCCGGCACCTCGGCGTCTCCGAAAACCGTAAAAGAGTAGTTAGTGGGACGTAAAACAAATAACATTATTATTATTATTATTAATATTAATAATAATAATAATAATAATAATAATAATAATAATAATAATAATAATAATAATAATAATAATAATAATAATAATAATAGATATCGTCCAGCTGTTTGGCTGGATGGTAAGCATCGAGACCTTCGATTCAGAGGGTAGTGGATTTAGATAACGTCTGGTTAATTTATCTGACATAAAGCAGATCATACACGCTGACCCCCCCCCCATCAAGATGTGCGAAAAGTGAAAGGAGAAGAAGAAGAAAATTGTAGAGACATGCCGTTTAATACACACATTTGATTCCATACAGTCACAAGTGATCAAATATAGTTATTAAAACCTCTCAAAGCAATATGTGCCGGCCTCGTGGTGTAGGGGTAGCGTGCCTGCTCTTACCCGGAGGCCCCGGGTTTAATTCCCGACCAGGTCAGGAAATTTTACCTGTACCTGAGGGCTGGTTCGAGGCCCTCTCAGCCTACGTGATTAGAATTGAGGAGCTATCTGACGGTGAGATAGCGGCCCCGGTCTAGAAAGCCAAGAATAACGGGCGAAAGGATTCGTCGTGCTGACTACACGACACCTCGTAATCTGCAAGCCTTTGGGCTGAGCTGCGGTCGCTTAATAGGCCAAGGCCATTCAAGGGCTGTAGAGCCATGTTTTTTTTTCAAAGCAATATGTACAGTGTATGAATATTTACCTGTCACAAATGTTAATAAAGGTAGAAAATGTCTATTTTTTCAAATAAATTTTGATTTCAGATCCCCATTATTTACTCCTATTTCTGGGTTCGGCTGTGAACTATGACAAGGAACTGACCCGGCATTTGACTGGAAGTAAAAAAAAAAAAAAAAAAAAAAAAAAAGGCGTATGGCTTTCAGTGCCGGGAGTGTCCGAGGACAAGTTCGGCTCGCCAGATGCAGGTCTTTCGATTTGACTCCCGTAGGCAACCTGCGCGTCGTGATGAGGATGAAATGATGATGCAGACGTCACATCCACCCAGCTCCCGTGCCAGCGAAATTAACCAATCAAAGTTAAAATTCCCGACCCTACCGGGAATCGAACCCAGGACCCCTTTGACCAACGGCCAGCACGCCAACCATTTAGCCATGGAGCCGGACTGACTGGAGGTGAAAATGGGGAAATACAGGAAACCATTCTCAGGACAGCCGGCAGTGGGGTTCGAACCCATACGTCTGCCAAATGCAGAGTTCGGCTCCATAGCCGTAGCGTTTTAACACGCGCGGCCACTCCACTCGGTACACGGATTATTATTATTATTATTATTATTATTATTATTATTATTATTATTATTATTATTATTATTATTTAATGTTTCAATGGATGCTTCTCAGCTTGCAATTTTCGAAGACACCATAATAATGCGAAGAAACAGAGCTGAGGTATTTAGGACTGAAAGGGGTAATATAATCGCAGTATAATAAAGTATATAAGCGGACGAGGCATGTTCAACAAAGTGTTGCAAATTAGACAGACAGAAGATTTATCATCACTGTGCCCTGCAATATGAGATCTTAGTACAGTGTCGTGAATTAGACAAGCAACCACTGTACGGACCTGCTTAAGGCTGAACGCTGGAATAGTCGTATCCCAGTATGATCAGCAAACGCACTTAGGCCATCTATCTCTCTCGCCCCTTAAAAGCCACCCCACACGTGAGACATTGGAATAGCCTTCTATCATTATGATTATCAATGTGTCTCCTATGAGAAATGACCGTTCAAATGTACTCCCACAAATAGAACAACCAATGGGCCTACCCCCACAATGTGTAACGCTTCGTGACCCAAAAGAGGATTTAACCTAAAGGAGCTCCAAAGGAGTTTTATAAGAGGTCCCACAAATGGAACGGAAGTCGATCCCCACTATGAGTGCTAGTGAGTACCTGACAATGACTATCTGACTGTGCACATTGATACTCTATCGAATTTAATTACGTATGCAACCTAATCATTTTGTGTGTATGGCCATTGGCTGCAATAAATTATTTAGTATAATAAAGTATATTGTGTATTCAAATAAAATTATGTATTCATGTCAGAATAAACACTTACCACTCGAATAAGTTTTTCTGACACTACTACTTGTATTTATTTATCTGGAATGTTAAGGGTGTACGGCTAATATTAAACAAAAACTGAAATTAAGTTCTTTACATGATTACGTAAATTTGGATATGAAGAATTTGTTTACTTTTAACCTCTGCATAGCACGTTTCGAAGTAACTCGATGAAGGCCTAGTTACATTCCAAAGATTTTGAATTAGACGTGTGTTAATCTTCGCCTTTCTTTGTTCTCTCTATTACTGCATATAACACAGTACCATTCCGAGTGTGCGCGTAGACGAAGTGTGTCTCTCCATTCAGTGGCTCCGCATCTTAACTGAAAAAAAAACATTCCACAGGCCGTTCTTTACAGACGTGATACTAAGAGGCTTAAATGATGCCGTAAACGCGTTATTTTTCGAATAAACGTTTGTCGGATTCGACAGCGAGCGCAGAGATTTAAAGAAGTAGAGTTCGTTTCCCTAATTAGATGTTGCGATTACCGAGCTCGATAGCTGCAGTCGCTTAAGTGCGGACAGTATCCAGTATTCAGGAGATAGTAGGTTCGAACCCCACTGTCGGTAGCCCTGAAAATGGTTTTCCGTGGTTTCCCATCTTCACACCAGGCAAATGCTGGGGCTGTACCTTAATTAAGGCCACGGCCGCTTCCTTCCCTCTCCTAGCCCTTCCTTGTCCCATCGTCGCCATAAGACCTATCTGTGTCGGTGCGACGTAAAGCAACTAGCAAAAAAAAAAAAAGATGTTGCGATTCACTTCCTAACATTGTACGTTTTCAATATAAACTTAGTTATTGTAATTATATTCTTCCTTTCTGTTCATATACGGTAAGTGTTGCTCCATTACTTCATTTGTTTGCTAGCCCTGAGCGGAAAGCCGCTGGCGGGGACGGCTTGATATTCGTGGTAACTAACTTACGACTCACACGTGCTCTTCTAGCTCCTCCACCATCTTCTATCTCAGAGTGAAAAGGGTGGTAGTACGGTGGGGTGGGATTTCAATTTGCAAGTGTTTCTCGGAGGCAAGCCGCAACCTCCTCTTTGAAGTAAGTTGTTAAGCTGATATCAGTGATCCAACAACGTATACACAAGGGGTTTATTAGGAAGTGCGATGGCGGGGGGTTAAAATATCGCTGCTCATCATGACCTATATTTCCTGAAACTCCTTAACGTGAGAGTACAGTCTAGGTCTAAAACACAAAATATAAAGAAATATAAAATTAAAAATAAAATATTATAAATACGCGAGCATGAATCTTAACACAAGTTTTTAAAATATTATTCTAAGCATTTCAGGTGTGATTTAACTCATTCCCTTCAAGTAACTACCGGCTGTTACTTTTGATCTGCTCATATTTCATTCAGTTCACTCCCGAGCGTAACACCATTAAAACCTGAATTATGTGCATAATACAACTACTTACAGATTTACAAGAATAATAATGTTGCATATCGAAATTACATGTTTTGTCACGAGGCCACGGACTGGTCTGATAGAGCTCTCCAATCCATCTCACCTTCCTCTTACCCACCGCGGCCTTCCCACTGCAGACTACCCGGCACTCCAGATGCAACCCGCTACTCTCTCGTAGCGATCATGATCTTTAATATGAACCGGCTTCACTGCCAGTCAATTATATGCTTCTTGTTTGCTCTCGACACTGCAGAATGGAAACACCAGACTGGCTTTATCTCTAAAGGTGCTCAATTAAAGACATCCACACTAATGAATCTAGTGTCACGTTAAATAATATCCTTTCAGGATAAAATTCTGGCATTTCAGCATTTTGCAGGAGTGAGGATTGTTTTTAAGGGGATATTGAATTTCCGTTTTTGTCATCAAAATTTCGCGACTTTATTCAAATTTATTTTGATTATTCGAAAGTACTGTATCTTATTCATCCTGGGCTTTCCTAAGATATCTGAGATTCGCACTTTGTATGAACTTAGCCCATTTTTCGGCCGGGTGCCTTTTTCCTGACGCCAGCTCTATTTGCAATGATGTATTCACTTTTGCTTATTCCTGGTGTGATATGTTATACGTAAATGAAGGTGTGTATTAAGACGTCCACGAGCAACCAGCCCATGAGATACGGGAATTTAATCAGTCGTAGTCAAAATTCCCGACCCGACCGGGAATCGAACTCAGGACACTGTGAACCGACGGTCATTACGCTGAACATACAGCCAAGAATCAGAAATTATTTGTTCGTATAAAAGGTGGCAATCATTATGCTTAGCATCAAAAGCTTATGGTGTAGGTTTCGCTAAAGTATCTTTGTAACTCTGAATGCACAGTGAGAGTCTCAGTCGAGTTGCCAGTTGTTCCGCAAGCCGTGTTTGGGCGAATGGATGATAAAATAGCTATCTCTCCATATGGCTCAGACAGTGAATTCATGGTCTCAGATAGTCCGCGATAAGCTTCCGTGCAGCGTAGAACGCGATTGTTTCTTGTAAAACAGGAACTGGTCGGTATAGTGTGTTTCATGACTTCTGAGTTCAGTATTGAACAGCACATTTTCGTGTTCTGTAGATTTTTAAATACAATTTCCACCGACATATTGAAGATTCATGAGGCTGAATTGCAGAGGGTGATTCAGAATATCATCACACGGTACAGAGCTTGTCTACAGACCGAGGGAGAGTATTTTCAGCATTTGTTGGAATGAGATAATTTTAACTGTTTTTCTACCTCCTTGTCAATCTGATTACCCGTCATTTTTCTACGGACATACGGGAATAATGTGACGCGACTGAATTCGCGTTCACCGACACGTTCAATTTAGGAAGAACGGCAACCCTGATAATGTTTACAATATTCTTACCTGAGTTAGAATTTTTTTACATACATCGACAAGCATCTCTCACATCTTTCACTCGGATAATAGGAGAGAGCCAGGGGAATGAGTGATACTAGGCACACTATTCCTTACTCAACCATTTCCTATGATTAATGGTTTGGAAGTATGAATGGTAGAATCGGCTAGTGTATACATTTCAGTGATCTTGGTAGACTGATGTGTAATAGTACTTTCTGGCGTAGCGAGAAAATCAACAGAAGTCATCCTACTACTTATTTCCATTGTATGGACGTTCAATGACAGTGACTCGTTTTCGAGAATGTACACATTACTCAGCATATCACAAAATGCGTACTTATGCACATTACACTACGATTTCTGGTCTACAGTTCCCTGTGACTGAAAGAGCTACCTGTGTAATATTCTGACTTTTAGAAAGAAATCCGTGTATATTTTACTTTAATGAATCTTACTTAGGCCTATAAGTTATTTATAGTAGCATATCATAGGTCTCCTTCGTAACACCTACCGACTGCTTTGTTTATCACACGGGTGTTCTACCTACATGCAATCGCGTCACGGACCAGTGGATGTGTCCCTTGCGCACAAATTCTTACTTAACCATCATAACGAACACACGGTTCCCACTTCTTTGCACTGAAACTAATTATCTCTGTCTTAAGTGCCACTTCGAACTTGTGAACAATGTAGCAACACGACTGAAATGTAGGAATAGAAATACAAGGAAGGGCGAGGATGATGATCAAGATCTTCCTAGAACGAATATTAATTAACAGAAACAACTCTGAGACAGACACGAACTCAATTATAGGCTCACTGTTTGAACTGTATTATATTCCTCCAAAAATTGACCAAGAGTTACAAGGATATGACACTAATTGAACCTGAATAAGTTAATCATTCTCATTTATCATTTTCTTCAAGTCTGGCCGTGGTGGCTCAGCTGATTAGTCGATGTTTCCCTGTTCTCAAGACACAGTGTTTGATCCCATCTACGTGTGATGGCGTTTATATGCGTCAGTTTCACATCGTTGTCTTCCGGCACGGTGCAGAAGAAAATTCCAACATTCCTGTCGTCTCTTCAATTCTATAGAAATTGAAGGGACATTAACAGGGTATTATATTCACTTTAACAGTTTGAGGCATCATTGTATGCAGTCAAGTGCACTCGCTGAGGGGTTTAAATTTATGTTCATAAAAGTGAAACGACGTCTTTCTCTCTACCTTCCGAAACGACATCGAATCTAATTTTTTTTTTGCTAGGGGCTTTACGTCGCACCGACACAGATAGGTCTTATGGCGACGATGGGATGGGAAAGGCCTAGGAGTTGGAAGGAAGCGGCCGTGGCCTTAATTAAGGTACAGCCCCAGCATTTGCCTGGTGTGAAAATGGGAAACCACGGAAAACCATTTTCAGGGACATCGAATCTAAAACGCTGAGTGTCATGTCATAAACTTTTGAACAAACCTTCTCGGGGGAACTGTCACACGACTATTTTTATTTCAAAATATGCTAACTGCGGAATCATTTGCGAAAAATTGCGTAATAGCTTAGCCTCAGACCAGGAACCATGGTTACCTGAGCATAGCAAAGGCATAAATGTATTGATATGAAGGCCATAGCCGAAATATTAATAGTCCGTGGTATAGCTAATTCCAAAGAAAGTATTTAATGGTTACGTGAGCAGAGAAATTAATTGCATACAATCATTGTTACGAAGGCAGTAGCCTGTTGTGGATGACGCTGGAGTTGTCGTCCAATGATGTCCCATACATACTGGATTGGGGACAGATCGGGGGATCGAGAAGGCCATGGCAACATGTCGACAGTCTGTAGAGCACGTTGGGTTACAACAGCATTATGAGGGCGTGCGTTATCCTGTTGCAAAGCATCCCCGGGAATGCTGTTCATGAATGGCATCACAACAGGAGGAATCACCAGACAGACATACACATCTGCAGTCAGGGAGCGTGGGATAACCACGATAGTGTTCCTGCTGTCATAGGAAATTGCTCCCCAGACCAGAACTCTCGGTGTAGGTGCAGTGTGTCGAGGGCGCAGACAAGTGGACTGTAGGCGTTCACCTGGCCTCCTTCTAACTAACACATGGCCATCACTGGCACCAAGGCAGAACAAGCCTTCATCGGAAAACACAACGGACCTCCAGTCCATCCTCCAATGATCTCTCGCTTGACATGAGTGAAGTCGCAGACGGCGGTGGTTTGGGGTAAGAGGAGTGCACGCCGCAGTGCGTCTGGTTCGGAGCTGTCTTTCAAGTAACCGATTTCAAACAGTTCGGTGGGTCAATGTGGTTCCAACTGCCGCTAGAATTGCTGCTGTAGATGCAGTCCGCTGCGCCACAGCCATACGCCGTGTACGACGGTCCTCCCTCTCGGTGGTGCCACAGGGACGTCCGCAGCCCAGACTTCTCGCGAGCGTCCCTTCCGTGACCACTGCTGCCAGCACGCATTTACAGAGAAGACATTCCCGCCAAGTCGTTCTGCAATAGCGCAGAAGCTGAATCCACCTTGAACCACAGTGAGCCGTTGATTCTGGCCTGTTCGTCGCCGTAAAGGCATTCTTGACCCACTCACAGACACTCCATCCAATATTACGGTAACTAACGCTCTCGCACCGTACAGCCCGCATTTAAAGCAATCTGATGTGCATCATCATGGGGCCGCTACTAGCTAATGCGAATTGCGGGAAGCTTGAATCAACACCATCTTTCATATATATAAACACGCCTACCAACGTTCGTTAATCTAGGACAATCTCTTCTTGGTGTTTGTTTTTTTTTCCGCCAGTGTAGGAGTTTTGTCTGTATCATGATCAGAATGTTTAAAAAAAAGTATTTCTGTGTGGATTATGTCTTTAATAAGAAGAAAATACAATTTTTACAATGCCGACACGTCTGATGTCGGCTATGTATGTATTTGTAGGTAGGTAGGTATGTATGTGTACTGATGTGCCGAGGGAGTTGCTCATGCAGTTGAATATTATAGCGATGAAAGCATAGGAAAGTGCTACGAGTGGGGAAAAAGTGGCTGTGGCCTTAACTAAGGCACATCCCCAGCATTTTCGTGCTGTGAAACTGAGAGACCTCGTAAAACCATCTACAAGGCTGCCGACAGTGGGGTTCGAACCCACTATCTCCCGAATACGAGTTCACAGCTGCGCGACACTAACCGCACGACCGACTCGCTCAGTAGGTAAGTCATGGAGTGAATCCTGGGTGAAGTAAGGTACTACGTGTCAGTTAACTCGGTTGTCAACAACAACGATGTTGTTCATTTTCCAGTTGAGTTTCTCAATTCTGTATTTGCACACGGCCTGCCAGCACATGAAATTACGTTAAAAACAGGAGTGATGATAATGTTTGAGGAGCCTAAATTCACTCTGGAATTGTGCAACGGTGTGCCCTAAACGCTTGTGAGTAATGACATAACACGTAATACAGATAAGTAAGTAAGTAATTAATTTATTTTGAACATGTACGGTACTGTAAGAACTTACCCCTTCGAACTGAAGCCATTTCAGGTAAGTGCCCACTTCTCCATGTTCATAAATAAGTCGCAAGGACGAACGCTCACTACCGCTACGGTAAAGCTTGGAAAGTCAGGATTTTTCACTCACTGCTAATTATTGTACGTTGCTTGCCCTGGAGTCAGGTCCTCAAATTTTCTTTTTATATATCCACCATGCGTTGAGAGCCGAAACATTGTGTATACTGTGGCTCTCCGTCTGTTGCACTAACAAAACGAATATCTAACCTTTACTCCGTAGCACCTACAACGTATTCCACACTTTCCACACTAATTTCACTTTTAGGTTTACTTACAAATGAGTCTATCGTATTATAGGACAAACCTTCCACTCCAATCCTCTATCATATTGGTTCTCTCCTTTACGTGAACCACGAATATGGCAAGCTTCTCGAAGACAGACACGATATTCTGGTCATTAATCATCCTAGTTGTCAAGGTTTCATATTCATACAACACGACACTTCATATCGTCGTTGAGGAAAAACCTCGTATACCACAATGCACTTCCTATCCATTATTTTACTTAAGACTGGTCACGCCTCCCACCCACATATTTATATACGCCAGGCTGAGTGGCTTAGACGGTTTAGGCGCTGGCCTTCAAACCCCAACTTGGTAGGTTCGATCCTGTCTCAGTCCGGTGGTATTTGGAGGTTCCCAAATACGTCCGCCTCGTGTCGGTAGATTTACTGGCACGTAATAGAACTCCTGTGGGACTAAATTCCGGCACCTCGGCGTCTCTTAAAACTGTAAAAGTAGTTAGTGGGAGGTGAAGACAATATAATTTTAAAAATATTATTCATATTGGTATGATGTGCATTGATGATGCATTAGTACAATTTTCATTGTATTCATTTCCTATGCATGTGCGTAAAGGAAACTGAACCTGCAGTACCGTGCTGTAGGAATGTTTGTTTGCATGACGTATTTACGCACTACTATAGTATTTATGGTTCATTTTCCTTTACACATTTGCAGGTATAGTTTCTTCACCGATGATATGTAACACTCGGCACGTCGTTTTCTTAACGCTAAGCTCATTTTGTAGTTGACGTGCAATCATGTTTCATTTTCCTTTTCCTACGGCCCCGCGGTGTAGGGGTAGCGTGCCTGCCTCTTACCTGGAGGCCCCGGGTTCGATTCCCGGCCAGGTCAGGGACTTTTACCTGGACCTGAGGGCTGGTTCGAGGTCCACTCAGCCTACGTGATTAGAATTGAGGAGCTATCTGACGGTGAGATAGCGGCCCCGGTCTAGAAAACCAAGAATAACGGCCGAGAGGATTCGTCGTGCTGACCACACGACACCTCGTAATCTGCAGGCCGTCGGGCTGAGCAGCGGTCGCTTGGTAGGCCAAGGCCCTTCAAGGGCTGTAGTGCCATGGGTTTGGTTTTTTACGTATTCTGAATACTTATTTTCTTTTCATACGTCCAAATATTGAATTTCTTGCACTTTATTTATCGTCTGGTCTTTTCACACACTTCAATTCTTTCGTCATTCCTTAAATTTGTCGCTTTTGTCTTTTAGTTGATCTTTAGACAGTTGTACAACTAACCATAATTTTAGTAATGCTGATGCGAACATGTTGCTCAGTCTAACTTGACTAAGTGTGTATATGTTGCAGTCCATTGCACACCGCCACCAGTAACATGCATCAAATGGGGAGATGCATATGACAAGCCGAGAGCGAGCCTAACAATGCTCGAGGTGATGAATGTGAAGATACCAATCTTCATAAAGTGTCACATTCACTGCTCCGCCAGATGTAATTCATCCTGGTCTGCTCTTCCAAAATCACTATGTACCACCTATTTACTGCACGGCATCATGTATTTTTCCGAACATGTCGTATCTGATATTATAATAATTATAGTATATTGTCGTTGCGTCAAACAAAAAACCTTTATGTAATAATATTTCATCTTAGAACTCTGACCAGAAAGGTTCTGTCATCTAAGGTTCAGTATTTTATGAACTATATCAACGCATTTTCGTTCTGTGATACATGTGCTGCGGGTCAGTATTTCTCTCCTCAACATATTTACTTAGCGGTATTTCGAGACGCAACGACGGTACATTACAATGGAGTGACGTAATTATTTAAACAAAGAAGTCGCCTTGGTGAGAGGCCAGTGACTATGCCGCTCGCCTATCATGCACCCCGCTTCGCCTCCAAGGCGAAGATTAATTTCGGTTGACATTCAAATATATTTTAAATGAAAAAAAATGTATTAGTTGCGAACTGAAGAGGTAACTCATTAATAATTAAGTTAACTATGCTAAAACAACGAAAACATCATAATATAAGAACATTATGTGAAAAGGGCTACAATTATGAGATAAAGGTATGAGAAAGCACATATTTTGAATAGTGTAGAAGTTGCAATACATTATATAAAAACATTATGTGAAAAGTTCTACAATTACGAGATAAAGGTATGAGAAAGCATATAATTTGAATATTGTACAAGTTGCAATACATCGGTGCACTGAGTATGGTATGAAAATTAGCCTTTCTAAGACTAAATTGATGTCAGTAGGTAAGAAATTCAACAGAATTGAATGTCAGATTGGTGATACAAAGCTATAACAGGTCGATAATTTCAAGTATTTAGGTTGTGTGTTCTCCCAGGATGGTAATATAGTAAGTGAGATTGAATCAAGGTGTAGTAAAGCTAATGCAGTGAGCTCGCAGTTGCGATCAGCAGTATTCTGTAAGAAGGAAGTCAGCTCTCAGACGAAACTATCTTTACATCGGTCTGTTTTCAGACCAACTTTGCTTTACGGGAGCGAAAGCTGGGTGGACTCAGGATATCTTATTCATAATTTATAAGTAACAGACATGAAAGTAGCAGGAATGATTGCTGGTACAAATAGGTGGGAACAATGGCAGGAGGGTAATCGGAATGAGGAGATAAAGGCTAAGTTAAGAATGAACTCGATGGATGAAGCTGTACGCATAAATCGGCTTCAGTGGTGGGGTCATGTGAGGCGAATGGAGGAGGATAGGTTTCCTAGGAGAATAATGGACTCTGTTATGGAGGGTAGGTAGACCATGACGACGATGGTTAGACTCGGTTTCTAACGATTTAAACATAAGAGGTATAGAACTAAATGAGGCCACAACACTAGTTGCAAATCGAGGATTGTGGTGACGTTTTGTAAATTCTCAGAGGCTTGCAGACTGAACGCTGAAAGGCATAACAGTCTATAATGATAATGTATGTATGCAATACATTTGGCAGTACAGTAACTTGCGTATTACAACAATTTTCAATAAGAATTAGAATCATACAAAATTCTCAAAATTTAAAAATCTGGCGAATATTCAGTTTTCACGATTTGAATAAACCTTTAGCTTATCATATCGTATCCAGTACGTGCGTACTGAATAAATTATGTTAAGTACAGGCGTCCTGTTGGCCAGTTTCGTGCAGTAATTAACATCTCTTCAGCATGAGAGTACTGTACGTACTAAACATTACCCCATAAGCTTAAAGTTTTGAAGCATCTTGCTTATTTGTAAAATGAGACTCTAAGGCTGCTTCATATAACACATCGCCAGCTTCAATCCCCTGATTTACAATAGATTACTTTGCATACTTTCTAATCTAAGGTTTTATTGTTATTTTACGTAATTTTAACTCTAATTACTTGACAGAAATTTTCTCCCTAAACAGGCTAGTTCTTATAAGAATTAAGGTGGAGACGATGGGCGTGGCATGAGGGACTGAGGATGATTGTTGTGGTGATTCTACCTTGGGAGTATCACGTTTCCGGAGTATCCAATGAACCTCATGGCAAGCCCGAGGAATTCGGTATTTCTTTTCTTTTCTTTTGATGTGAGTTGTCCATGTGAACATGTATCGGGGCAAATTCGCTTGTTATGTTCAATAAATATCTATCTATCTAAATTATAAGAATTAAGCATTACTCATAATATGATCCTTTCTTTTATTTTCTCCCGTGATTCCTACCCTAGCTTATCTCTCATTCTTATACTTCGGTACTTTATAGTATTTCAGAGCGATTTGCTTACGCGAATCGGGTCACGTAGATATGAACGTAATTTCGGAATGATATCCACCTTTATTTAAGTCGCGGCCTCTACCTTCTCCAACATTGCTTTGCGGAAAATCTCCCTTGTGTTAATGCAATGTTGAGCCACAAGAAAAAAATAATTCAAAAGCAGTCTTATAGTTTTATGTGATACTTGATGTAGGTATTGTGAGTATAGCCAGTGGAACTCCACTTTTACGTGGCCTACGAACTACATGGAGGATGACTATATTTTTAAAATCTGTATGCTTTTTTCGGAATTCAAACCGCGGCCACATTCGTGGAAAGCCACCAGGGATAAAAATACTCGGCTGACATGTACATAATGATAATGCTACAATAATTCACGGATATTGTATTTCCATGAACTGAATGTCTGTACCTTTCTTTCATTTTATAATAGATTATTTCCTTCCTGTACTTTCCCGGTCTGTGCATTACTATTTGAACAGTCTGTATTTTGCAACGCGTAAACACTGTCATATTAGGTTAAAAAGGGATGTTTGAACAGATCCTTATATGTCGTTTCTTCAAATATTCAAAATTACCGTTAGGTACATATTTTATTTTACTTTATACCATTATAGTTGTTGCTGATTTTAATTTTTAATCTGTATTTAGAAATATGGACAGAGTCTTGCAAAACTTATTATGCACTTTGTTACTCACATATAAACTATTATATTTAACATTCATTAGGCATCATAGCTATAGTAAATATTCAGCGTACTAGCCTTCAGTTCAGATGGCCACGCGTTCGATTCCCGGCCTAGGCGGGGGTTCACTGCGTATGGTTAATTTATCAGGCACAAGGACCGTATGTTTGTGTTCGTTTTAATACATTTATCTTGGTTATCTTGATTAACTAGTGGAAAGTATGACAAGAGAATTCAACATACATACATAATCATTATAGACATTTATGCCTTTCAGCGTTCAGTCTGCATGCCTCCGTGAATGTAGTAAGCGACGCCACAATTCTCTGTTTGCAACCAGTGCCGTGGAATCATTTAGTTCTATACCACTTATAGTTAAATCGTTAGAAACTGAGTCTAACCATCGTCGTCTTTGTCTCCCTATACTTATCTTACCCTGCATAGCAGAGTCGTTTATTATCCTAGGTAACCTATCTTCCTCCATTCGCCTCACATGACCTCACCATCGAAGCCGGCTTTTGCGCACAGCTTCATCCATGGGGTTCATTCCTAACTTAGCCCTTATATCCTCATTCCGAGTACCAAGCTGTCTTTGTTCCCACCTGTTTGCACCAGCAAACATTCTCGCTACTTTCATGTCTGTGATTTCTAATTTATGAATAAGATATCATGAGTCCACCCAGCTTTCGCTCCCATGAAGCAAAGTTGGTCTGAAAACAGACCGATGTAAAGATAATTTTGTCCGGGAGCTGACTTCCTTCTTACAGAATAGTGTTGATCACAATTGCGAGCTCACTGCATTAGATTTACTGCACCTTGATGCAATCTCACTTACTAGATTACTATTCTGCGAGAACACTCATCCTAAATACTTGAAATTATCTACATGTTACAGATTTGTTTAACCAATCTGACATTCATTTCTCTTGTATTTCTTACCTACTGACATCAATTTAGTTTACAAAAGGCAAACTTTCATACTATACTCATTGCACCTATTTTCAAGTTCCAAGATATTAGACTGCAGGCTTTCGGCACAACCTGCCATTAAGACCAAGTCGTCAGCATAGGCCAGACTGCTTACCACATTTCCACCTAACTGAATCCCTCCCTGCCACTTTATACCTTTCAGCAGATGATCCATGTAAACTACGAATAACAAAGGTGAAAGAATACAGTCTTGTCTAACCCCTGTGAGTATCCTGAACCAAGAACTCATTCTACCATCAATTTTTACTGCAGCCCAACTTAAATGGCGTTGATAGATTTTAATAATTTCCCCTTAATCCCATAGTCCCCCAGTATAGAGAACATCTTCTCCCTCGGTACCCTGCCATACGCTTTCTCTAGATCTACGAAACACAAACATAACTGTCTATTCCTCTCGTAGCATTTTTAGATTACCTGGCATATACTGAAAATCGGATCTTAACAGCCCGTCTGTGGTCTGAAACCACACTGGTTTTCATCCAACTTTCTCTTAACCACTGTTCGCACTCTCCCTTCCAAGATGCCAGTGAATACTCTCGATAGTTGTTGCAATCCTTCCTGTTCCCTTGCTTATACATAGGTGCAATTTCTGCTTTTTTCCAATCTGAAGGTACCTTACCAACACTCCATACTAATCTTACTACTCTATGAAGCCATTTCGTCCCTGCCTTCCCACTATACTTCACCATTTCAGGTATAATTTCATATAATATTGCTGCTTTGTGACAATGGAGTTTAGTTACCATTCCTTCCACCTCCTCAAGCGAAATTTCACCAACATCAGTTTCCTCCTCCCCATGACCTCATATATCTTCATGTCATCCATAATCTGTCTTCTCAATATTCATTTATCGCGATATATTCTCCTCATCCTCTGCCTGATATTGTATCATTTAACTATATTCAACCATGTCCAACGTCTATCTCCAATTCCCATCATATCATTTTCTTCCATCACTCCTTTTTCAACAACTCACTTTATGAATATGAGCTCCAAATATTACACAACAGCCACGGTACTCTTTTCAACTTGCTCGAGACTACGGCATCATATAACCCATGTCCAATCCAGTCATCCATATCTCATCCTCAATATTTGCTCCATAATCAAGTTATAAAATTTCTGTACATCCAGAATTTAATTAATCATCCGATCTCTTCAAACTTGCCTCACGTTCGGGACGCCAAATTTAATAATATATGGCGACCACGGTACCTTTCTCTTCAACTTGCCCCACGTTGGGCGCCAAATTTAATGGACCTGTTAAATTTGCAACCTTTCCCGATGCCTCTGTCTTATGTTGTTGCACCACGTTGGGCGCCACATTTAATGCACCTCTCGTCTATTAATGTTCCCGCGGTGACTTCCTCTATTACGCCGCGTTGGAGCATTAACTGAATATACACCAGTTTAAATATTGCTCCGGCTACAAAATTCAAAGCATCGGGTCGAAAATCATACCTAGACTCCGAACTGAGATATCATTTATGAACACGAGCTACAACAACATGGTGCATATTCGTTTATCAGGGAAAATTCGCTTCATTATATTCCCATATGCTTTAGACAAATCGTAGATTCCGATGAAGAGTATCTGTCCGGTTGACCAGTCATTCCGTATCCATACGTCAAGGAAATTATCTGATCATCACCTAGTATCTAGCATAAATTAATTCAATAGATCCGTATATTATCATACTACTATGTACTACAAGTTAGTTAAGGAATAGAAACGCAAAATCAAAACTATATCTAGTATATTAGCATGCTAATGTATTATAAAATTGAATAATATGCATCCATCGGCTATAAAGAAAGGAAAATCGTGTGAAATTACAAATATCATTCTCAAATGCTTGACTTCCGAGATAAACGTATTTGAAAAAATCTTTAAATTATCATCATATTTGCTTACATTTTCGTTAAGTTTCAAAAATATATAATATCTTCCATGTTTAAATTGATACAAGGGGAAGAATAGGGACCAAAACTTTATTAATCCAAGGAGGAGTGGAATATCTTCCTTTTAATATTGTTTGGGATTTTCTTTGGGGCATCATTTAGGTTTCATCTTTCTTTTCGGTCGGTTTGACCAAATTTACTTGGATACATGTTTGGATACTTGTTTGGATTTTCACTTGTGACTCATCACGTTACGAGATAAGCATTACCATGTTTAAATCTGGGTTCAAAACACCCATCCAGTTATTAATATTCTTATCATAACCAAAAATGAATAAATTAAAACTGTACATCACCGTATGTATAAAATAAATCAAATAATCTTACTACAGAGTGCCATATATATAGTAGTACGTCAGTCTCACCTGCGAAAATCGTGCCATGCATTCCTAATCATATGCCAATATATTTACATATTCTCAAATATCTCTTCGCTGTGCCAAGATTTTGTCAAAGAAAACCGTACTTCATATTAGCGTTAACGCGCTGACCTTCAAATATATAAATATGCGAGACTCCATTCTATTCTTGAATATTTATATTACGTAATGTATAACAAACACGTAACCTATCAATATCTTCCGCTGAAAGCTACTACGAGACACATTATGCTTGGCTCAAGACAAACATTCAACTTAACATGACCTAAATCCTTCACTTGCAGTGCTAATTCTAACATAAATATCATATTGTAACAGTAAATTTGGTACTTCGGTAGAGATGAGACGCAGGGCGTGTACCAGTCGCTGAAGTGCATACAGAGGGAGAGGGTTTGTTTAAAAGAAATCTTAAAAACTTTGTTTCAGAGTTTATTAAAAAATTGAGATCAATATCACCTCTGTACAGCGTATACAGTCGAAAAAGTTCCTCGTCCTATGGCTGGCGATGTCCCTGGATTCCGGCAGCTCCATTTTCCATAGCAGCGAACCCGATGGAAGTTCTAGAAGATCTATTCGGTGCTTTGAAGATCCATGGCGTCGAGGTAGTCCTTGTAAATGGTGAACATGAATGAACATCGTTCAGCTCTGGGGCGAGTTAGTGCAAAGGCTGCTTCTGCACAGATGATAGAGTGTTTATAAATGCTTTCAACAAAGTCCAAACACAAATGTCTCGGTGAAATGTCACTTAACTTTATCACGTGTCAAGTGAAAGAAACATTCACAAAATAAAGTCCACTCGGAACTGACTGAAAGTTTGTTACACCTATTACAACGTGAACTAAGTTCATTGAAGCACTGTTCAATTTAAATGAAATAAAGATGTTCCGCTCGTGAATCAAACTCGTTCACGTGTTGAAACCAAAAGACGAAATTAACTGAGTACTGACAGTCCTTGGTTTTGACTGTTCGTAAACTAAATGTACACTGTTCATTAGAATGGAAATGCACTGTTCATTAAAATAGAGATGCGCTGTTCACACCTGCACAGTTCACAGTTCATGACCACAGTTTACGGATTGGTAAATTAAATTTGGATTAAACACAGTTTATAACTTAAAGTATCGAGTCCTCGGCAAGGAGCAATCAGATTCAAGTACATAAAATTTCAATTTCGAACACTCGAAAATGTTTGCGGGTCTCGGACACTCGTATAGAGTAACAGTCAATAAATAATGTCCAGACGATACACAATTCACCTCACGTCCTATCGGAGTAAAAGGTTGTCACAATAAGGAAATCTGAATAAGTCCACATTCAACGTGACTATATTAAAGTCCACGAACTTGAAACTTAGCAGCGGCTTCACGCTCGATTACCACACCCGCGAACTGACGGTGCGAATACTACAGTCTAATGTGCTTATAGAAATCCCGGCCACAAACTGGTATCACATTCTGCAGCGCACTGCTGCTCACTATAACATGCTGCAACACACACTCACATTCACTGATCTGCTGAGCGAAGCAGCACGTATTTATATTTGATCCGAAACTCGTAGAACATTCTCTATCAATCCAGGCTTTGTAGTGCAGCGAGGCATGCTGTGACGTCACCCGCTCACTACGTCACACGCGCGCAGCTCTTGCTCGCTGTCGAGTCAGTTCTTCGTAAGCGGTCCGGAGCATAACACGTAAGTTTAAGATTTTCATAACGGGGACTTAGTCTGTACCGCCGTTACCGGTACATCTCCCCCTCCTCCTGGGGAAAAGAAAATTCGATAGGATTTTCTTTTAATGATATTCTCTCCTGAAATATTTCTTTAGGTTGGCTGCATTGTAAATGCCCTCGATGCTTCCATCCAATTTCTTAATTTTGTATGCCCCGTTCTCGAGAACCTCTGCAATCCTATATGGTCCTACATAAAGCGGGCAAAGCTTTGCATAAATGCGAAGTTCGGGATGTGAAACAGCCGGTTTTCTTATCAAAACATAATCATTGACCCTAAGTGGTTGTCGAAACGCGCGGTTTCGGTATCGGTTCTCTCTGATTCTAGCAGCGTGTCTGAGCTTCTCCCTTGTTGCGTCCACGCGAGTCTGATGAGTAATTGCTGGATCTTGAGGTGATGGTAATACTTGGTCCCATGGCCTGCCAGGCATGACATCTCTATGTACAGTCATGGGGATGTCCTGCGTAGACTCATGAACAGTTGAATTTACACATTGCTGCATCACGGGTAAGACTTCGATCCATTTCCAGTGTTGAGTTCTGCAATACAAACGGCAAAACCTTGCAATCTCGCGCATGATTCTCTCAGCGGGATTAGCCTCTGGGTGTCGAATAGAATTCATAATGTGTCTTATACCGAGTTCTTCAAGTACTGTTTGGAACTCCATAGATGTAAATTGGGGTCCATGATCGGTGAGTAGGAACTCCGGTTTTCCCATCTCTGGAATAATGTTTTTCTTGATCCTTCGGAGGATGTTTCCAGCATTAGCCTTCTGTATGGGCAGTAGCATCGTATACTTAGAGAAGACATCTACTGCCACCACAATGTGCCTGTTGCCGCGGTTCGCCTTGGGGAGTGGCCCGTATAGGTCTAAAGCCAATATTTCACCAGGTTTTTCGGGAAGAAGTGGCTTTGGAAACTCCCTCAACAATCTATTATTAGGCTTAGTTCGTTGGCAGACATCACAAGTTCGGAGAACGTTTCTAATATCACGTCTCATGTACTCCCAAGTGAACTTTTCCTTTATGATCATCATTACTTTATCCGTGCCGGCATGTCCAGATATTGAATGACAGTGCCAGATAATGTTGGACCTTAAGCGTGGAGGAGCATAAATTCGGCGTTTGGTTTTGGCATGATCAAGATACTTATACAGTAATCCATCATGAAAGCAAAAAGATTGAGCCAACATTGAGATGCGAAAATAGTCATCGTCATTTGCAGGAATCAAACCCTTAAAAAATCTAATCAATTCTCGGGACTTCCTATCTCTCCCCTGTGCTTGAGGTAAGTACTGTAATTTCCTAAGAAATTCCTCATCTTCGTTGCTCATGACTTCTATGTGATGACTAGTGACGACATCGATCGGATTGCGGCTTAAAGCATCAGCTAGGATGTTCTTCCTTCCTGGTCTGTGGATAACAGTTATGTTGAACTGCTGAATAAAGAGTGCCCACCGGGTTATTCTCTCGCTAGTTAGATCAGAAGACATGATAAATGTGAGGGCTTTGTGATCCGTGTAGATGGTCACGGGATACCCATATATAATCTTCCTCCAGTACAACAAGGAATATACAATAGCAAGAGCCTCAAGTTCCGTAATAGTATAGGACCTCTCATGTGGTCTCAACTTCCTGCTCATGAATGAAATAAAGATGCGGACATCAGGCTTCTCAGGATCGATTTGGTACAGCGCTGCACCGATGCCTACGGAGCTGGCGTCGCATTCAAGGCAAAAGGGCCATTCAAAGTTAGGATATGCTAACTGTACGCTTCCCTGAAGCATCTTCTTTGTTTCGGAAAAAGCCTCCTCGCATTCTTTTGACCATTTCCACTTATTATTTTTCTTGAGCAGCAGCTGCAAGGGTGCTACCGTTTTGGTGTAATCTGGGCAATGCTGTGCAAAGAACTGACATAGTCCCAGAAATTGTCTCACGTGTTTAATTTTTGTGGGTTTCGGGAAATCCAAAATACTTTGGATCTTGGCCGGATTAGGCCTGATCCCGTCTCCACTAATGAGGTGACCCAAGAACAGTACCTCTGTCTTAAAAAACTGGCTTTTACAGGCATTTATCTTAAAATTTTTGGTTTTGAGTTCGTCGAGTACCTTATTAACGTCTTCAATGTGTTGCTCTAAGGACTCCGAAGCTATTAGGATATCATCAACATAAATCGTTGCGATTTTTTTAATCTCATCGGATAATTGATTCTCAAGAGCCCTGATGAGAACTGCCCCTGAATTCTTGATCCCGAAAGGGAGACAATTGAATGCATATGTAATGTTTTCGAAAATGAAGCCTGTAAATTTCCTGCTATCCTCCGCCAATAAGATGTGAAAATAAGATGACGTCATGTCCATAGTAGAGAAGAGTTTCATGCCTCTAAATTTCCAGATGACATCCCTGAGTGAAGGTGGGTGGTCATGTTCCAATACAAGTCTGTCATTGAGCATGCGCGCGTCTAGGCACAAACGCAGACTGCCATTCGGTTTTTTTACAATAGCCAAGGGGTTTAGATACGGAGTGACACATTTAGAAATGATACCATTATTTTCCATTTCCTTTATCACAGTCCTGGCTTCCTCTCGGTACTTCTCAGGAACTGGATAGGGCCGTTTTTTATAAGGAGAGGTGTCCTTGACGTTCAATTGGTATTCAAAATCTCTAATAACGCCTGGTTTGTCATCAAAAACTTCAGGGAATTTCTCAAATATTTGTTGAGTTGCTTCTGCCACGCGGGAATCGAACTCTGGGCTTTCAGCCGCACTGGTGAGAAATATGAAGTGATCACGACCTTCGTCGAACACATCCTCAACAATGGGCACTTCCTGGCACTCGACGGGTCCCTCTTGATCGGGTCTACCCTCTTCGCAATCTATTTCATCGGCAGGCAAAGCATCGCTCATCTTGCCTCCGGTTTCTATGAATGGGGTACCCAGACCTTGGCACTTCAAATTATTACAGTCTACCAGCTGCAACTCTACAGAGTCGATATTAAAAAATCGTATGACGTTGGCAGGATAATCAATGATTCCCCCATACTTGGCTAGGAAATCTGACCCTAGGATGACGTTGAATTTCATCGGCGAAATAACTAGGAATATATGCTCGAACTGGACACCTTCAATGTCAAATGTAACAAAAGCTTGAAATTTACATTTGATATGCTTGTCCGGTACTATCCCTTTAATTTTAATCTGTGCGACTGGTATCAATAACATGTCTTCTCCTCCCTTCAACATTTCAATTAACCTCTCAGACATTAATGAAGCTTGAGCTCCAGAATCGATTAAGGCAGTTACATAAAGGGTATCCAAAGTAATATTAATAACTGGAAGGCTTCGTTGGACCTTCGGTGTTGTAGGAGTGGGATCTTCATACAAGAGATCTGAGTCATCCAAGTACCAGTAATTAATATTAGTGACACAAATTATTTCCCCTCTACTACGGTTTTCAGGCAATCTTATTGTTGTGTTGTCGAAGTTTTTTTTTAATTTCGCCTGTCGATTCGAGGTTGGTCGCAGGCGTCGTGTTCTGTCTTCTGGCATGCTCTTGATATTCTAAAGAGGTAGCGCCAGGTAATCCTTCATCCCGGTTTCGATTCTGGATATATTCGCGAGTTTCTCTCCATCTTCTTTCGATCTCGGCTCTCGGTGAATCTCTATCTCGAGTAAGTGATTCGGTAGGTTTCTTCCACGTTTGATTACGTCTATAAGGCGCACTTTGCCTGTATGGACGTCTCCTGAATCGTCGGAAATGAGATAACGGATCTCTCCGTGGTTCTACTTCCTCACGGGGTTCGGGATTCGATCTCGGCGGGTTATTAACTTCGACATGGTTAGTTGCAACCTCTTTCGTCTTAGTAACCCTAGGTAGATTTTGTGTATGTGCAGTGTCAAGTTTCCTTAATAAATCATCAAGTTGTTCTAGGTCTTGAACATTGGCTGCCACAAGAATTTCTTGTACATGCGCCGGAAATTGTAAAGTTACTACCTGTATTAACTCCTGTTCTGGCAAAGGAGGATCAAAGAATTGCATCTTCTTTAATTGGGAAATGAGAAAATCAGAATATCGTGAAGAATTAATAGCTGTGTTGTATCTCCTAGAGTATAATTGTAACTTAATCAAGTGTTGAATTTCCGAATTCCAAAACCTCTTCAACAAGGCTTCCTTGAATTCATCATAGGTTTTAATGTTAAATTTAAATGCTGTGTACCAATTTAATGCTTTCCCTTCCAATAATCTAGAAGCTATCCTCAATTGGTGATCGGATCGTACTTTATTCTCTTGAAAGTACTCTTCAATATTGAGAAGGAATTCTTTCGCTGTGTACTCTTCCTTTCCGGAAAATTTTGCAGGTTTATCGTCTGATAATTTTAAAACTGTGGAAATGCTAGAAGTATCTCCACTAGACCTTTGACACTGGTGTGTAGACACCTCCTTCTCCACCTGAGAGATTCTATTATCAATCGTCTCTATTTTTCCTTGTAATTCGGCCTTGATATTCTTAACTTGCCCACGGATGGAGTTTTCCACGCTCTGGACTTCCTTTTCGAGGTCCTGCTTCACTTCATTTACATCGCGGCCAAAGCGAATGATTTGAGTATGTGCGCTATCTAATTGGTTTTTTACATGCTTATCTGTTTCCTCCTGCCTTGTTTTAAGTAAATTGACCTCATTACTTATTTTCTGAAAGTTAGTCTTAAAAGATTCATGGATGTTATCCTGAATAGAGGCTATTTTTGCTTGTGCCTGTGATAACTGACCATGAGATTCTTTAAATTCTGCCTTTAAGCTTTCAACTTCCTTAATCAATTGATGTGAGGTGGGAAAAGAAGCTTTTAAGTCTTCAACTATTTGTAGTTTAAGGTCCTGTTTTACTGTTTCTAAGTCATGGGTGAGGCGTTCGTTTATTTCCGTAAACTTAGAATTAATCTTCGCATTAGTTTCTGAGAATCGTTTTTCAATCTCGGAACCAGCTTTAGTAAGCCTATTTTCCAAATTAGCATTAACTTCGGTAAACTTGGTATTAATTACTTTAGTTACTTGTGTGATACGACTTTCTAAGTTGGCTGTAGTTGCGGTACTGGTCTCATTGATACGAGTGTTAATATCATTAATACGAGATTCTAAAGTGGTACCTAATTGAGCAGTTGCAGCATTGGCCTCATCAATACGAGTGTTAATCTCAGTAATACGAGATCCTAAAGTAGTACCTAATTGAGCAGTTACGGCATTGGCCTCATTAATACGAGCTTGTAAATCAGCACCTACTTGAGCATGCGATTTGGCGATACGTTCATTTAAGCTAATCTTAAGAGCTTCAATAGCCGCTAAAATATTTTCCATTTTGATGGTAATGTATTTAAACCAAGCAACAAGAAAATCATAAATCACTTGAAAAGAATTCAGATATCACCATTATTGTCCAATGGTTAAAAGTTCATGTTCAAAGTCATTCAAGCATTCTCAAAAGAAAAATCTCCAAGACATTTAACACACAAAATTACCCCATATCATTGATAACACTTCTTATTATAGAGAAGTTAAATCTTGTTAGAAAGTTCACTGTAATATTAATAGTTATTCCACATAAAGCACTGGAAATGTATCTGAATTAAATTACTAAGTCACACGATTTTAGTGCGATTTTGTCTATCACTGCACTTCTTAATTACTAGTACTTCAAAATTGAGCTTAGAATGGTTAAGTGTCAATTTAATGTCTACTGCACTCATAATTAAGTTCTGATATTGCTGAAGCACTAATTTCTAACTTTACTGCACTCCAAATCGGCCCCGATACGACTGGGGCGCCAATTTCTACCCCTCTCCTCTGTAACAGTAAATTTGGTACTTCGGTAGAGATGAGACGCAGGGCGTGTACCAGTCGCTGAAGTGCATACAGAGGGAGAGGGTTTGTTTAAAAGAAATCTTAAAAACTTTGTTTCAGAGTTTATTAAAAAATTGAGATCAATATCACCTCTGTACAGCGTATACAGTCGAAAAAGTTCCTCGTCCTATGGCTGGCGATGTCCCTGGATTCCGGCAGCTCCATTTTCCATAGCAGCGAACCCGATGGAAGTTCTAGAAGATCTATTCGGTGCTTTGAAGATCCATGGCGTCGAGGTAGTCCTTGTAAATGGTGAACATGAATGAACATCGTTCAGCTCTGGGGCGAGTTAGTGCAAAGGCTGCTTCTGCACAGATGATGGAGTGTTTATAAATGCTTTCAACAAAGTCCAAACACAAATGTCTCGGTGAAATGTCACTTAACTTTATCACGTGTCAAGTGAAAGAAACATTCACAAATCAAGTCCACTCGGAACTGACTGAAAGTTTGTTACACCTATTACAACGTGAACTAAGTTCATTGAAGCACTGTTCAATTTAAATGAAATAAAGATGTTCCGCTCGTGAATCAAACTCGTTCACGTGTTGAAACCAAAAGACGAAATTAACTGAGTACTGACAGTCCTTGGTTTTGACTGTTCGTAAACTAAATGTACACTGTTCATTAGAATGGAAATGCACTGTTCATTAAAATAGAGATGCGCTGTTCACACCTGCACAGTTCACAGTTCATGACCACAGTTTACGGATTGGTAAATTAAATTTGGATTAAACACAGTTTATAACTTAAAGTATCGAGTCCTCGGCAAGGAGCAATCAGATTCAAGTCCATAAAATTTCAATTTCGAACACTCGAAAATGTTTGCTGGTCTCGGACACTCGTATAGAGTAACAGTCAATAAATAATGTCCAGACGATACACAATTCACCTCACGTCCTATCGGAGTAAAAGGTTGTCACAATAAGGAAATCTGAATAAGTCCACATTCAACGTGACTATATTAAAGTCCACGAACTTGAAACTTAGCAGCGGCTTCACGCTCGATTACCACACCCGCGAACTGACGGTGCGAATACTACAGTCTAATGTGCTTATAGAAATCCCGGCCACAAACTGGTATCACATTCTGCAGCGCACTGCTGCTCACTATAACATGCTGCAACACACACTCACATTCACTGATCTGCTGAGCGAAGCAGCACGTATTTATATTTGATCCGAAACTCGTAGAACATTCTCTATCAATCCAGGCTTTGTAGTGCAGCGAGGCATGCTGTGACGTCACCCGCTCACTACGTCACACGCGCGCAGCTCTTGCTCGCTGTCGAGTCAGTTCTTCGTAAGCGGTCCGGAGCATAACACGTAAGTTTAAGATTTTCATAACGGGGACTTAGTCTGTACCGCCGTTACCGGTACAATATATAACACAGGAATTCGCAATTCAATCATCTATCCCTTTCTCAAGCAACGAACAGAAACATATCTCCTCACTCTAATTACATCTTGCCACATTAATATTCCATTTCCTTCATATATACAGGGTGTTAGGTGTATACGTGCAGATATTAAGCTAGTCGGCTAAGAAAAATACATCTCATAATATATGCTATGTACTTTTTACCTTGTCCTATTAGTTTGCCCATAACTGAGCCAAATGTTTCAGGACCTAATGTGTTTTGAACGGCCGTAGCAGGATACGCCGGTGATGTCATTCTGTCCACGCGTAGCGGAAGTACAGTAACCGAGTATAGGGCTTGTTGAACCTGTTTCTTATCGCAGGCCAACACATGTTGTTGTGCACTTCCCCTAAAGGCTTTGCAAGTAGAGGAGGATGACTCACGTGCCAGGTCACTTGCTGTACTCGAAAACCGGTGTAGGGTACTCTGTGTGAAAAGTACACAGAATCCTTACAGTGACGTCGAAGATCCGTACAAGCACATACGTGCGAATCAAGTGTTGTGTATTTGTGTGCGATTTTTAAGACGTCAATGGCATTACTCAGTGATCCAAGCTGACAAAATGAAAGGAAATGGTTAATTAAATGAAATATGGGCGCAACATTTCTGTGCTGTTATTGCGACAGTCTACGATGAATTTCTGACAATAGACAATGCGGGTTGTCTATGCTTATTCATTAAGTTTTTAGGTCATTGAAAGGACGGTGGACACTGAAAGAAAAGGCTATAAGTATTCAGTGAAATTGTTATTAATGAGACAAATTTCAAAAACCGTAGTTGCATCCATCGTGAACATTGCTCGAAAGAAGAAGACCTACTGTGGAATTGCCGCCGGGCATTTCTAATAGAAGGCTTATTCTTCTTTTTCCTAATCTGTTTACCCTCCAGGGTTGGTTTTTCATGGGACTCAGCAAGGGATCCCACCTCTACCGCCTCAAGGGTAGTGTCCTGGAGCGTGAGACATTGGATCGGGGATACAACTGGGGAGAATGACCAGTACCTTACCCAGGCGGCCTCACCTGCTATGCTGAACAGGGGCCTTGCGGGGGTATGGGAAGATTGGAAAGGATAGACAAGGAAGAGGGAAGGAAGCGGCCGTGGCCTTAAGTTAGGTAGCATCCCGGCATTTGCCTGGAGAAGGGGGAACTACGGGAAACAACTTTCAGGATGGCTGAGGTGGGAGTCGGACCACCTCTACTCATTTGACCTCCCGAGGCTAAGTGGACCCGTTCCAGCCCTCGTACCACTTTTCAAATTTCTTGTCAGAGCTGGAAATCGAACCCGAGCTTCGGGGGTGGCAGCTAATCACACTAACCACTGCACCACAGAGGCGGACGGAAGGCTTATTACTGAACAGTAAGTACCGATAGGTAAAATGATGACTGTAATGGACCCGTTTGATTAGAACTTCCGTAAAAATAATATTACTACTACTACTACTAATAATAATAGTAATAATAATAATAATAATAATAATAATATCTTTACGTTCCACTAACTAATTTTCACGGTTTTCGGAGACGCTGAAATGCCAGAATTTTTTTATCGCAGTATTTTTTAATGCAAATAAATCTACAGACACGAGACTGACGTATTTGAGCACCTTCAAATACCACCGGACTGAGCCAAGACCAAGCCTCCCAAGTTGGGTTCAGAAGGCCAGCAGTTTACGCAGTGCTGCACCAATCATCTTGCCGGGCTGAGTGGCTCAGACGGTTGAGGCACTGGTCTTCTGAGTCCAGTCTTGACAAGGTGCTCAAATACGTCAGCCTTGTGTCAGTAGATTTACTGGTACGTGAAGAACTCCTATGGTACTAAATTCCTGCAAATCCGCGTCTCCGAAAACCGTGAAAAGTAGTTAGTGGGACGTAAAGCCAATGACATTATTATCATCATCTTACCTGCACAGTTCATAGGGGTATCTTACCTGGAATTCCTCATAGGTACGTTATTAGAGCTTTCGGAGGACGCTCCGTTTCGACTACGCCGAAACATGTGATTTTTACACGATGGTCCACCACCTGATATAAGCCGCTTACTGCGTGATCATTTGGATCAGTCCTTTGGTCTATGGCGAATAGGACGACATGGACCCATCAATTGGCCCGCCAGATCTCCAATGGATATTACGGAAGACTGGATTCGGAGAAGTGATTTTCTTTTGTTAGTTGCTTTACGTCGCACCAACACAGAGAGGTCTTATGGCGACAATAGGACAAGAAAGGCCTAGGAATGGTAAGAAAGTGGTCGTGGCCTTAATTAAGGTTCAACCCCCGCAATGCCTGGTGTGAACTTGGGAAACCACGGAAAACCATCTTCAGGGCTGCCGACATTGGGGTTCGAAGCCCCAATCTCCCGGATGCGAGCTCACAGTTGTGCGCTCCTAACCGCATGGCCAACTCGCCGGGTACGGAGAAGTGAAGCCTGCAGAGTAGTTCAGGGAGGTCACTTGAACAATTGCTACGTGTTTCACATTGGTATGTCAGATGTTACACCATTTCTGCAGCGTATTGAGTTGGGAGTTCAGTTTTCAATCGATGTAGTATTTTGAGTCTCGATAGTTCGATATTCTCATACATCCGAGCAGAAAAATTGAAGTACCGGTAACAAAAAATTATAAATCTAGAGTTTCAGTTCGCGATTGCTTTGTACGTGGCGCAAGCTGAACACAACACACGGAAGACGTGCTTGTTAAAACGCTAGATATTGACCTTGAACACAGCATGGCAGTTCTTCATTCTACACTGTACTGGTTTGGGTACATTGCGTGTGTGTGTCTGTTGATGTGCATGTTTGATGTTTATACACAAAACCTGTTTGTCACACTTTGTCCTCTAGCGCTAACCACAATACGAAGATACACCTGACTCATCGCAAAGAGACCTGGTTCTGGTCTTACGCATACTATCCAGTAGTAAACTACTGCGAGCGATGTAGGCACGGGTGAAGTACATTTCATCTTGTTTCCTCCTACGCCACGCATATTTTACTATTTTCTTCCCTGCCTTTCAGCTCCTAATGACTTGTTAATAATAATACCCGTAATGTTATTTGCTTTACGTCCCACTAACTACTCTTACTGTTTCTGGAGGCGCTGAGGTGCTGTAATTTAGTCCCGCAGGAGTTCTTTTTACGCGCCAGTAACTCTACCGACACGAGGCTGACTTATTTGAGCATCTTCGAATACCATCGGACTGAGCCAAGATCGAGCCTGCCAAGTTGGGGACAGAAGGCCAGCGCCTCAACCGTCTGAGCCACTCTGCCCGGCAGCAAAAAATATTATTATTATTATTATTATTATTATTATTATTATTATTATTATTATTACCGGGCGAGTTGGCCGTGCGGTTAGAGACGCATGGCTGAGAGCTTGCATCCCGGAGATAATGGGTTCGAATCCCACTGTCGGCAGCCAAGAAGATGGTTTTCCGTGGTTTCCCATTTCCACACCAGGCAAATGCTAGGGCTGTACCTTAATTAAGGCCACGGCCGCCTCCTTCCAACTCCTAGGCCTTTGCTATCCCATCGTCCTATAAGACCTATCTGTATCGGTGCGTCGCACCGACACAGATAGGTTTTCTCTCTGCTAGGGGCTTTACGTCGCACCGACACAGATAGGTCTTATGGCGACGATGGGATAGGAAAGGCCTAGGAGTTGGAAGGAAGCGGCCGTGGCCTTAATTAAGGTACAGCCCCAGCATTTGCCTGGTGTGAAAATGGGAAACCACAGATAGGTTTTATGGCGACAGATATAACTAAGGACTAGGATCGGGAAGGAAGCAACCGTGGTCTTAATTAAGGTACAGCCCTAGCATTTGCCTGGTGTGAACATGAAAAATCACGGAAAATCATCTTTAAAGCTGCCGACAGAGGGATTCGAAGCCAGTACATCCCGAATATTGGATACTGTTCGAACTTTAGCGACTGCTACTATCAAGCTCGGTGATGATTTAAGAGTGGATTTCTGCCGCTGGTTAATTGATCAAGCACTCAATCCAGAATTTCTGTCAAGTGTATTAGTGACACATGAGGCAATTTTTATAGAAGGAGTGTTTAATATTTAGTATACCAAGGCAACCTCTAGCACCGGCTCTCAATTAATATCTGGATGGATGCAGTGGGAAGTCTGTCTCTTTGACCAATCGTCTTTTTATTAGCGTTATTTTGCTTTACGTCCCACATACTATTTATACCGTTTTCTGAGACGCTGAGGTGACGAAATTTCATATCGCAGGAGTTCATTTACGTGCCAGTATTTCTACGACACGAGACTGACGTATGTGTGCCCCATCAAATATCATCAGACTGAGCCAAGATTGAACCTGCCAAGTTGGAGGTCGGAAGATAAGGACCTCAACGGTCTCAGACACTCAGACCGGTACCAATCACCTTACTTGCATAAATTTGATCGGTGTAGCTTTCCTTATGGTGACGATGGGACGGGAAAGGGCTAGTATCGGAAAGGAAGCGATCGTGGCATTCATGACGTTACAGCCCCAGCATTTGCCTGGTGTGAACATGGAAAACCACGGTAAACCACCTTTAGGGCTGCCGACAGAGGGGTTGGAACCCACTATATCCCACTCATGAGCTGTGGAATATCCCCATTCAATAGGACAAGGCAGTTTCCAGCACCGGTTCTAATTAATATCAGGATGGGTGTAGTTGGAGGTCGGTTACATATTTTTATTAATGTTATCTTGCTCCTGTACAGTAGATACAGTACGTTACTGGAGCTTTCAGAGGACGTGTCGCTTCGACTACGCCGAACCACGTGGATTTTACACGATGGTGCAGACATTTCCTCAACGGTAGACAGGACGATGTGGAACTATCAATTGGCCAGCCCTTATTCCAGTGGATTGTTATGCCTGGGGGGACATGAGAAACAAAGTATACCGAACTGAGGTAACCACTTCGGATGACCTCCGTGAACGTATGTTTAAGCATTTAAGCACCAGAGGATATTCTGAACCACAGTGGTGTCTTGGCTCGAATGACAAGTTGCTTTACGTCGCACCGACACAGATAGGTATTATAGCGATGACGGGGCAGGTAAGGGTTAGGAGTGGGAAGGAAGCAACCATGGCCTTAATTAAGGTACAGCCCCAGCATTTGCCTCGTGTGAAAATGGGAAACCACGGAAAACCACCTTCAGGGCTACCAACAGTGGGGTACGAACCCAGTATCTCCCGAATACTGGATACTGGTAGCACTTAAGCGACTGCAGCTATCGAGCTCGGTGTACCAGTAAATATACCGACACGAGGCTGACGTATTTGAGCACCTTCAAATACCACTGCACGGGGCCAGGTTCGAACATGTGAAGTTGGAGTCAAAAGGCTGGCACCTCAACCGTTTTAGCCACTCAACCAGGCAGGAAGCACGAAATGTAGGTACGTTTAATTACTTCGTTGTATAATATGTCCATTTTTCGTTTGAAACAAAACGTTCGATGTGCTTCGATAATTCAATTCTGATTCTACTCATATGGATATCCTATGCCATGCATTTGTTCGTTGGCGCAAGGGACTGTCTTCCTTCTTCTACCTTTACGCAGTGCACAACGGGGATCGTATCGCATTTCACGTTCCGGCGTGCGTATCCCAACCAATAATTATATCACACACTCGTACAGGTCGCGCACCGACACAGATTTTCAGGTCATTTCCATACTCACTAGACCACAGGGCTGACGACCACAGATATCCCTATCCCCTAAAGGACGTAACAGCAAATGAACCAGTATTAACGCTGAGAATTCAATACATCTCCAGGGTCCGAAACCGATAACTAGTGTTGTCTGAAACCCCTAAGACGGAAACTAAATACTAACAACAACAAACCAGTCTGGCGATAATGTAACGTAACATGTTGTAGACTGGTAGCCTTCAGCTGTTACCGTAGGTCAGTTGCTCGTAAACATAAAACCAGTTTGGCAAGTATATTACGTAACATCTCGTGACATTGAATAGGGAGCGCTCAGCTGTCACAGTAGCACATTTGCTCTTAAACATAAACAGAACAGAAATCAGTTTGGCAGGGATGGCGCGTGACTTGCCTGTTATCAAAGGAAAGCTATTCATTCACAAGAACAAGACATACTACCTATTCTAAAAACATCGTACCCCTTTGCTCTCGGAAAAAACTTCCGAGGATTACTAAAAGTTTGATATATAGTGGTTCGTCACATCGTTCTCTATTGCTACAATAAATATCTGCACGTATACACCTAACACCCTGTATATATATACCTCCATATTTAAAAAAATATTCATTCAACTCCACTTAAATAACCTCTGTGTTACGGTAGCAATACTTAATAACCTGATTATTCTCTCATACACTGCAACTTCGTAATATTTCAACATTTCCTTACAATACAATTATCGTACTGGCCATGATTGCAGCACATATTGACCTGAAGTTTTAGGTTACGTCTCGTATCTTGCCTGCATTTTCTACAACCACAACTGGTTAAACGTTTCACGGTCTACACGTATGGATTGGCACTAAACATGCTCGAATACTCAATCAGATCTAGTTTCCATTAACCTTAAAATTATTACATTAGCACCATAGTTATACAGCATAAATTGGCACATTTCATCGGCTAATAATTGGCATTTATATTCTAATATCCTTTCATTGGCACTAAATCTCTTACTTCTAGCACTCCTGCACACATATAAATATTTTTCATCAATTGATTTCAAATTCATTACGATGCAACTCATAATACTTATCTCGTAACGGGATTTTGCTGCTGGATCTCTCCTGGTCTAGGGCATCTTGGAGTAGACAGCCCCTGCAGTCCAAAGATTACGTCATCTGCGGCTCCGGCTGGGAATCTTGGCTTGAGCTATTTCATCTTGAGCGAACATTTCCATCTGTTTAAGCTGACTCCATCTTGTCACCAGTTCTCATGAAATCATAAAAGAACAAATACATAGTAGAATTCATATTATACTGGTGAATAGTAGGTTACTCAATACGTAATAGTTGTCTTCAGATTCTCGTATTGGTCGAAAATATTTTTTTAATTTAGAGATTTCTCTAATTCGGCCTACTTTTTGCTATTTCTTTCGCTTAAACAGATATTGTCTCCCTCCTGGAAACAATAAATTATGCCTTCATTAGCAAGGATTTGCCGCTATAATACTAATTTCGGCAATGTATGACTCGGCTGTAATTTCCTTTCGCTTCTGAGTTTAGGTGTTACAGTAATAAATATTTTCCTTCAAATCTACGCCTTTTTCTGCCGATATTTTTTGCAGATGTAATCTTCACTGCTGTTTGTATATTAATACTTTAGTATTTAACGTTGCGTTGACCCTTTTATATCCTTCCGTAAGTCGTGCTGCTCCTCTTCAACTCGTAACGTTTTCTCCTCAAGGTAGTCAAGAATCGGTTTCATTCAAATTTTTTTAGTCCATCATTATTTAATCTTCAGATTCCTTTTCCTTGCGGCCGGACGATATCGATTTACTAGATCTCTACTCTGTGTATTTGCACATTGCCTGAAGCTATTGTGCGCCATATTTGTCCACTGTTTCCATGACATTTACGGCCGCTAATGTAACGTAATGGTACAGCCACCCATTCTCTTTCTATCCTGAACCTGCTTACTGTCTACTGTTCGAAATTTCTCACTAATCATATCCATGTATTTCTGTCCAATTTCCTCGTCCTGGAGATTTTCTACACTTATTCGTTTGAAGACAGATTTCTCTTTCTCTATCATATGCCTAGAGATATTTATTTCATTATAGTTCAAATAGTGGTCTCTATCACCGCAAAATGCCCGAGAAACCCGCACATTCCTAACAGATTTCCTGAATTCAAAGTCGGTTAGGATATAGTCTTAAGGACTGGTACCCCTACCCTCCCATGTGTAGCGGTGAATATCCTTATGCTTGAAGAATGTATTCGTAACTGCTAAACCCATACTCGCACAGAAGTCCAGCAAACGCTTCCCATTCCCATTAGCTTCCATATCTTCCGCACATTTACCAATCACCCTTTCGTGTCCTTCATTTTGATTTCCAGCTTTCGCAATGAAATCTCCCATTAGCAATATCCTATCCTTGATGTTGACCCTGACTACGATGTCACTCAATGCTTCATAAGTCTTGTCAACTTCATCCACATCTGCACCCTCACATGATGAATACACTTAGACAGTTCTCGTCCTAATTCTTCCAACTGCCAAATCTACTCACATCATTCGCTCATTTTCGAGCCTAACAGAAACTATGTTGCGTGCAATAGTATTCCTGATGAAGAGCCCTACCCCAAACTCTGCCCTTCCTTTTTTAACACCCGTCAAGTACACTTCATAATCTCCTATCTCTTCCTCTTTATCTCCCCTTACCCAAATAGCATTTATTCCTCGCACACCCAGATGCATCCTATTTGCTGACTCAGCCAGTTCTACTCTCTTTCCTCCATAAGCCCCATGAATATTGATTGATCCCCATCGAAATTCATTTCGTTCGCCAAGTTGTTTAAAAGGAGCCCCTCGCATGTCAAATGGGAGTGCGACTCCATTACTCTCATAGGTCCGAGGTTTGCTTAAAATGTTTTGAGCTCGGTAAATTCATGAAGCAAGATGCTACCCTACTTACACATAGTCCAAGTGAGGATCTCTCCTCTGATAGTTTAGGGACCACTGGTCGATTATGTAGTCCTAGCTGCCTTAGTGCAAGGAGGGCCATGACTCAGAATATGCCCGAGATACCCACTCCCAATCCGTAGCAACTCTCAGGACCACTTGCTAGGCCACTCAGGCGTTACCCATGGTTCACGAACTAGGACGTGACTACTGTTACCCACACCATGAACCATGAACGAATTCAAGCATGCATCAATACAAGGGAGCGTGTTATATGGTTTATTAAAAGCACTGGTGTTCGCTGTATTCAGTAATTCAGATTGAGAAAACAAAACTGTATTTTTGTAGAGGCTCTCATTTGTGTTTTTGCTCGGTAATAAAATATAACGCTGATATGATAAATCTGTATGACATCTTATTTGTTTTAAACAATCAAGAACTCCTTGGTCCGATAAGATACAAAACATTTTTTTATATATATAACAGTGGGTTAACGAATATCAGCACTCCCTCATTTCTATCCACTTTGAACTTCAAAATAAAGAGTTATAATAGCTTAATTGTGCGTACACATATAAATACGATAGATTTTCTTCATCCACTTCTGTTACCGGTAATCAAACAAGCCTGTTTCATGTATTTGATGGCTTGGAGTATAAGACTACAGACTCCCACTGTCAGGTAGAACCAGCTATTAGTACTTAATTGAAATATAATCTCACCAATTACAAAGTTATCTCCACTTAATAAGTACAGTTGATGAGGGAACGAGTTGTTGTTTTCTTATTAATTAATCCTGCACTTGCCTCTTCTTTTCTCTAGTGTTACCATAAATTCATTAACTTATATTGATCAGGTTAGCTAATTTCTTTGAAAACAACAAGCAATGTGTAAGTGCTCTTTGGGCAAGGGATATCGAATCCCAACTTCCTCATCTTCGTCTTTCTTTTTTCTACTACGCCTTTACCCAATTACTTCGGATCGGCACTAATGTGCGTAAGATTAGTTTTGCGGCGCTATTGCGTGTTTTTGTGGTAGTTGGTAGTGTGATGTGGATTGCGTAAATGAAGATATGAATTGAGACGTGAAATGAACCAGACGCAGGTAAATTCCTAGGTTCTAAACAGAAGGTCACTTCGCTGACCATTCAGCCAAGGAGATGATCAAGGGATATCGAATACCAATGTTTACCTAATTTAACCCGCCATCGGTATCGTTGTCCGCACTTACGCGAGGTAACATCGGCTTGGTATATGATTTTAGTTCTTATACGAGCTCTTCTCGGCAGTTTGAATAAATTATACTAGTATTTGGTTATTTAGTATATATACTTACATATTTGCATAAATCCACAATTGTTTTTTACCTAAATACTTGCTACTACAATTTCGACTCGTACACTGTTTTCGTTCTTTTAGAAGGTAATTATAATTTTGTATTAACAGACTGGTTTTATGTTAACTATTTATATAAATTTACTTAACTATTACTAAATATTATGAAAAGTAACAAAACTCCTTGGCATTACAAATACATATTACAGTACAAAACAAATGTTAACATGATTTGTAAACGTCATTATTTTGTATCATTGTCCTGTTCACTCATTTCTTTCAACTTCTTGCGAAAAACATTCACTGCATACTACTTTTGTTAGTCCAGTGTGCTCTTTGCACGTTGAGCGTTTGCACGCATCACAGCGAGCTGACGTAAATCGCTTTTTTCGAACTGGGAGTAGGCACATCTTGGTTTCCGCCCGGAACGTCTGAAAATATATACAGTAAACACCATAGCTTTTTTTTTTTGGTAATGATTATAAACAAGTTTTACAAAGTGTTCAATTAGATACTTGTAAAAATGTAGAAGTGAGAACTGTTAGCAATACTTACCTGGGGCTGCTGGTGTCGCATTTCTGACGGGAAGTTCTTGTCCAAATATATTTTTGATGGAATTTCTGAGACCAATTGACAGAACATCGACTAAAGCACGTCTCAACAGATGTGGCTTTACGATTTCCAGGGCAAGATTCTTCAATCCAGCTCAAAATAAGAGATTCACTAGGCCTATTAGCCATTATAATTTCACTGTGATACTCTTTACTAAAACATTACACCAGCACGGAATGCGCAAAAACTGTGACGCCAAAGGTATCGAGGCTAGAATGCTCCTAACACTGCCTGTGACGCGACCGGTATCGTAGCGAGGCGCGGACTAACACTCCAGACAGAACGCACTTCCCCCACTCCTCCACGTGACACGTGTGCGTGAATCATCGCGTAACGAAGGAAAACATGTGACTCATACACTCATTTGAGAATACCTGGAGTTTGAAAAGTTTGAGTCTTAAACCAAAAAACTTTTCTTAATAAGGAATGTTTTTGTTAGGGGCTACCTAACAACGATACCGATGGCGGGTTAAAATGGCTTCCAGTGGTTTGCCATTTTACAAGGAGTGAATGGATATTACGTTTTACATGTCTATTGATTTTTTTATCATAATCTACGAGTCTTTGGACGATATAAAATTTCTATACGAAAATCTCCCTTGCTTTGACCGGCAATATACCTGCTGTGAGCTAAGTGAAAAACAAGCAACAATGTCTGCGTTACCCAGCTGTTACTCACCCATTAATCCGACTCCTTGGCTGAATAGGGGGTCTCGGGTTCGATTGCCGTGCGGTATTTGAAACAAATAGTCAATATCTTAGACCCGGGAACTGGGTGTTTTTACTGTCTGCTACATAGCTGCAACTCATACACCATACACAACACTACCCTCCTCTATAATAATACGCAGTATCCTATACATGGAAGATGCCGCCCACCCTCATCGGAGGATCTGCCCTACAAGGGCTGCGCCAGGCTACAAATGGCCATACGAAATTATTGTTATACTCATGTAATTTCCTATGTGTTTCCTAGGTATTCTCTGGGATAATATTTTCCCCTTAAATTACCATATTTTCCGTCTCGATTCTACTCTCTAGTAACCCTTTCACTGCTGCCAGCCTGTATGCTGTCTGCACTGTGCGCCCCTCTTGTGGTTACCACTTTGCGGTACACTACAGATATGAGCCAGAATAGTGGAGCGAGGACAAAGTTCATTCCATGCTAAGAACCACTGTGGTTCTTTTACCTTTGCTTGCTGTAAGCCTAAACCACAATGGTGGAGATCAATTACAACATCTGGTAATGGAAATAGTAACATAATTTGTTTTTGCTAGTTGCTTTACGTCGCACCGACACAGATAGTACTTATGGAGACGATGCGATAGGAAAGACCTAGGAGTTGGAAGGAAACGCCTGTAGCCTTAATTAAGGTACAGCCTCAGCATTTGCCTGATGTGAAAATGGTAAAACACGGAAAACCATCTTCAGGGCGGCCGAGAGTGGTATTCGAACTCACTATCTCCCGGATGCAAGCTCACAGCCGCGCGCCTATGTATTTGATTCCTTCTTACATTTATGCAATTAAATTATCGTTACATATTTAATTTTGTATTTATTAGCTTAATAGTAAAAATAAATACAACAATTTGAGTCAACGGATTCTTTGTAGATAAATTCTGGTGCTGTCATTATACTGCTACAGAATATTGTTGGTGTACATACTTTCACCAGGCTTGACAAACTACAGGCTATCAAGATGTCGGTATCGCTTTCATATCAATTAACTTATGTCGCTGCTAAAGCTGAATTTTGCTGTTCAACTTGTTTTAAGCGGGAGTTATGACTGAAATTTTGAACTTACACAATTTACCACTTACCAAAGACAAATTCAAACGACTAGCACATGAGGTATAGCAGCACGCGAAACTTGGTGTTGCTTAGTTAATTGGTTGCAACGTTATTTATAAATAATTATTAAATGCTCTTTCCTGCCCAGTTTTCATTTCTTGGACTATTATCTGGCAGGATTGTCAAATATACATACATATTTAAGAACAACTACGGGTTTCCCAGTCAGGTATAAACTATTTTTCAATTTTTCATTATTTATGTAATAGACAAAAGTATAAAAATATTTAATATTTGCAGTCGATGAAATAAAATTATGGTTTCCTTCTAGGAACGTTATATTTTGAGGCAAGAATCTAGATTCGTGCTATTTCAGAAGTAAGAATATGAAGGTAATATTCAATTGATAATAAAATGCGGAACCATTTTTAACACCTGTACATATTCAAATATTCCCAGAAAATTACAGGTGATAAAGAACCCCGTCGCAAGAAGCATTTTATTTATGGCACAGAGCTGAAATATTTTAGGGTAGATAAAATAAATTGGAAGTTTTAAGGAGTACACTTGCTTTAAAACTGACCTGGACTGTAAATTACCCCTAAGATGTACTTCTTCTCTTTTGAAGCTGATTTTGTCTGAGAACGTAAGAAAAAAGTGCATGGGCTTGCTTTACCAGGTGTACGCATAAGTTTTTGCCGGTCGCAAAGGAAACACGCAGTTTTCAAGGGAAATTCATTTTTTGTTGATTCAAAATACCGGTCATTGGCTTCTACACACTTCGCCCATACCACGTGAGAAAAACTGCTTGTTTTTTTCTTTTTGCAGCAAACCATTCGTCGAGCTATTTTCCAACTTCCTCGAAATGGCTGAAGTGCTGGTCTGCGAGCGCGTGCCCCATTGATGCGAAGAGCTGTTAGTCATATGGCGCCAGGTTGGGGCAGTACGGCAGGTGCGGACGGATGTCCCATCCAAGCAACTTCAAGGTGCCTTTCAATGGTTTTGCTGTGTGAGACGGTGCATTGTCCTGTAACAAAATCACTTTGCCATGTCTTCTGGCCCATTCCGGTAGTCTTTCGATCAGTTCGTGATTTTTGTTGGCAATAGCGTTGTGCATTAACGGTTTCGCCGCGCTTCAAGAGTTCGTAATACACAATACCGCTCTGGTTCAACCATGCACAAAGCACGGTATTCTTGCCGAACAGATATGTCGAAGCCGTGTCTTACCTGTTCTAGTCGATGGAGCGTGTTCACCATATATTTCTACCAGAAAACGATGACTTTCCACAGCCTTTTTCTTTTGATTAAATAAGAAAAACCATGCGTGCCGCAAATGTTCATTTTCAGGTACAATCGTCGACATGATCAGTGAACGATACAACACGGACGCTAGTGTTTGGCGGACTGAACTTGTGTGTATTGGTAGGTTAATGTCAGACGAACAAAGTGACGAATGTGTCAAATTCATACGCTGCATACTGTTTGCTGGCGCCATCTCTTAGTGAAACCGGAAAAGACTTGTGCATACAGGCTCCGCTGAACCGCTACCCATTAAATCCGACATTTAGAGTTTTAGAAATAGCGTACGGGAAAACTGATGGAAGGGGAGTTGAAAGCGAAAGAAATGGGTGATGTTTTACGTAAAAATTGAAAATTCGATTTTTTAATAAAAAATCGCCACATTTCAGTCTTGACTCTCCTTGATCAATTAAATATGTTGCCTCGACAACTATACTGCCTAAATTTCCGTATTCTACATTCCTTATTTCATGGTGTTCGGATATTCTTTCCGCCAGTGTATTTTATTTATACAGATGGAAAAACTGTTAAATAGAAGCTGGACAGACATTTTGCAAAAAAAAAAAAAGAAGCTATAGCCTGGGTATAAAATGAGTGTAATTTAAATGAAATGAACACTAATTAGAATAAGACCCATTCGTCGATAATAGACTGTTTTCTGGGTTTTGTACCGTAGGACCGAGCTCGATAGCTGCAGTCACTTAAGTGCGGCCAGTATCCAGTATTCGGGAGATAGTAGGTTCGAACCCCACTGTCGGCAGCCCTGAAAATGGTTTTCTGTGGTTTCCCATTTTCACACCAGGTAAATGCTTGGGCTGTACCTTGATTAAGGCCACGGCCGCTTCCTCCCCACTCCTAGCCCTTTCCTGTCCCATCGTCGCCATAAGACCTATCTGTGTCGGTATGACGTAAGGCAACTAGCAAATGTACCGTAACGATCAGTTGAGGGACAGAAGGAGAACTAAGAGGATACAAGTTACAGATAACCTGAAAGAAAGACCTAAGAAACATGAAAAGGAAAGCCACTAGATAGAGAAAACTAGATCTACTATTAAAATATAGAACTCGAGATAGGATAATCAGTTAGCATTGCTGTTTCAATTTTCGCTCCATAATTATTTTTAATAACTGTGAACATATTCAAAAAAGGCTTTCACAGCCGCAGATCTAAAAATCACAGGAATAGAACCAGCTTTTGGGTGGTTAGGCCGTCCTGGAGGGGCGTGCCATTCCAGCTGATGAGTCCAAATGGCACGTCTGGACGAAACTCTGCATAATGCACACGGCCTAACCACCCAAAAGCTGGTTCTATTCCTGTGATTTTTAGAACTGTGAACATACTTCTGGAAAACTTGTTTTATAGTAGTTCCTGTACTTATGTATGAAAATTTAATGATTTTAGTGGGAAATTTGGCCACGTCTCACAGGCCTTGAAACTATGCCACTCGAGATTGTAAGATCAATTATAAAAGTCTAAGTAATTCACAAATATTTCGAAGTCTTACCTGAATTAGTTTCCTGAGACCAAGTTTTTTCGTCTTCTCTAAAGGAATATGAAGTGGGCTAGTAGTCCATATTCGATGAAATCATCCTCAAGCATTATCTAACCATTCTTCTTGGGTAAATGGGTAATGTCTTGCGGAAATAACATTGTATAGTCATCGTAGCCTGAAAATAAATGGAAAATTGTTATTGTCACGAAACGATGTACAGATGCAATTGTCAAAACTTATCGTACTATAAAATAATTAAAATTACACTGACTAAATTAAACAATTTCTTACTCTACTTCACTATTGTAAGATAAGACAAAAAAAGTAAAATGAACTCAAATTATTAAGTGTAATTTCATATTTATCATTTATATTGAAATGGACGATAATTTAATTTCAGTGATTGAGAAAATTAAAACAATAAAAATTATAAGTATATAGACCTGTCAATCGTAAAATGATTGAGAAATTATTTTTCATTGTTGTAGGTTTAAACATAATATTGTTAACCGATTACATTGTGATTTGAACAAAGATTGAGAATGGAGTATAAATAACTCTATAGCAGTAAGTGGGAAATGGAAATTGAGAATGAAAACCAGTGTAGAGTGAAACTGGACAATTAAGATGATAACAGGAAAGAGAGAGGAGGGAAAGGAGCGAAAAATAGCGACAAACGCTTTGGAGTACTTAAAAAGTCAATTAATGGAAGTTAAGAAAATAAAGACAAATGAAAATAGATGGCTTCAGTATGTTAAAGTGATAAAGGAAGAATGACAGATGAACTCTGAAAATACTGATAAAATGAAAGAGGGACTGAATAGGCCTGAGATTTCGATGGATGGACCTAGATAAAAGCAGTGACAGAAAAATAATGGTAACGGAAGAGAAGCGATGGGAAAACACAATAAAATGGGGAGGGATCATATTACCCAATTGAAGAACTTCATAATATGGAACGTAACATGAACATAGACAGCCAAATAGCAATATTCTATAACTGCGCCCTGCTTTGTAGAATAACTGATTGACTGCTTGACCGAGAGATCACATTACCCGAGGACCTTCATAATATAGAAAGTAACATGGACATAGACAGCCACATCGCGGTCTTCGATAACTGTGCCCTGCTTTGTAGAATAATTGATTGACTGCTTGACCGAAAGATCACATTACCCGAGGACCTTTATAATATAGAAAGTAACATGGACATAGACAGCCAAATCGCGGTCTTCGATAACTGTGCCCTACTTTGTAGAATAATTAACTGACTGCTTGATCGAGGGATCAATTAATGTAGCGATTTACTGAGAGGAAAAATTTGTTTTCGAGGCAGATATATTTCCTGATGCTTGGATGTTAATGTTCGTCTTAAGAAAGTGATATCACGAATTAACATTTAACTCAAACCAGAATCCAATTCGGGTTGCGGTGGCTTTTGGTCCCTTTTCAAAATGAGTTTATCTTCAAGTGGTTTCTCATCTATTTGATGTACGTTGAGTGTTCATCCCGGAGGCTGTTTTGATCCTCAATAGCTCCACCATCGGCCTAGGCGTCCCTGATGAGGTAGTTTCCCCGTTTCTTTCTTCACAGAGCCAGAACGAGCTGCAAAGTCCACTGAATTGCATGCACGAACCAACCCTATGAGCAACATTTTCGCACCATTCTTAAAGGAGTCTGACTACATAAGTAATGGCGTTACTAGCGTTGATTATACCTCAGTTCAAAGTCAAGAATGGGAATGAGACAGGTCAATGAAAGAAACTAATGTTCTAGCTCACATCAGAAAACATAGAGCAGTGTAAACAATAGGTCTCTCCAGCAAAGGCATTCTATTGAGTGAGTTGCTGATTAATTCTCGGCTAATCCACCATTGTCCGTTTAGGTAATGCTGGTTTATCTCCTATTTCATCCTGGAATTACAATTATATATCTAGTTCAATACAACTGGGGGCCATCATATTCCTTCCTTAATCGGATTGATGTATCAGTGGCATAGTCACTAGCTATTACTCAATGCTGAATCCTGGGTAAATGCATGTGAGGTTTCCGAAATATAAAGGCGCGTCCCTAGAGTACGGATTCCAAGTAATACCCTAAAGATTTTTAATGTTTCATTGATAAACGGCGTTCGATTTGGATCGACCATTCTGCCAACATCTATAGTATAAAATAGCATGTTCTGACTGACTGACTGACTGACTGACTGACTGACTGACTGACTGACTGACTGACTGACTGACTGACTGACTGACTGACTGACTGACTGACTGACTGACTGACTGACTGACTGACTGACTGACTGACTGACTGACTGACTGACTGACTGACTGACTGACTGACTGACTGACTGACTGACTGACTGACTGACTGACTGACTGACTGACTGACTGACTGACTGACTGACTGACTGACTGACTGACTGACTGACTGACTGACTGACTGACTGACTGACTGACTGACTGACTGACTGACTGACTGACTGACTGACTGACTGACTGACTGACTGACTGACTGACTGACTGACTGACTGACTGACTGACTGACTGACTGACTGACTGACTGACTGACTGACTGACTGACTGACTGACTGACTGACTGACTGACTGACTGACTGACTGACTGACTGACTGACTGACTGACTGACTGACTGACTGACTGACTGACTGACTGACTGACTGACTGACTGACTGACTGACTGACTGACTGACTGACTGACTGACTGACTGACTGACTGACTGACTGACTGACTGACTGACTGACTGACTGACTGACTGACTGACTGACTGACTGACTGACTGACTGACTGACTGACTGACTGACTGACTGACTGACTGACTGACTGACTGACTGACTGACTGACTGACTGACTGACTGACTGACTGACTGACTGACTGACTGACTGACTGACTGACTGACTGACTGAATGACTGACTGACTGACTGACTGACTGACTGACTCACTCACTCACTCACTCACTCACTCACTCACTCACTCACTCACTCACTCACTCACTCACTCATCATCGCCGAGCCAAAACTACTGGACATAAAGAAATGAAATATTGGGGATGCATTTACATTACAGTTTAGGTGTTCATTAAAGGAGTACTTTTGGATACTCCCTCGCTAACGGACAAGGGTGTGAATTTTTAAAATGAGTATATTTATATCTCAACAACTTAACAGTTCGTGGAAATTTGTATAGGAATCTCCTTTAAAAATAAAGAAACACGTAATTTATTCAGGAAATATACTTGGGGGGGGGGGGAGAAAAATTAGTGAAAAAGGGTTTGCATCCTTTTTATGAGGATACTTATATCTCAAAAACTGAATATGAAATTAAGAAGCACATTTTTTGTTTGGGGAGGAGAAAACAAGTGAAAAATAGGGTGAATTTTTGAAATGAGTTTATTTCGAAAACGTAATACATTACAGACGTAAAAACTGGTATTTGGAATTTCCGTTTTTTGTTTTCGTAAACTCCACTTAAGGGGGAGGGTTTAAATGAAGTGAAAGGGGGTGAATTTTTAAAGTGAGTATATCTCAAAAACGTAACATGTTACAGACATAAAACTGGTATTTGGAATCTCCTTTAAAAATAAAGGTACACGTATTTCCTTGTTTTCCGAAAATCCACTTAAGGGGGAGGGGGTGAAAAGGACTGAAAAGGGTTAGAATCCTTTAATGGAGATACGTAAATTTCAAAAACTGAATATGTTACAGACGTGAGAGTTGGTATTTGGAGTCTCCTTTATAAATAAAGAGACACGTACTTTTTGTTTCCGAACGTCCATATAAGGATGGGGGAGGGTGAAAAGGCCCGAAAAGGGGTTGAATTCCTTTTATGAGAATACTTACCTTCTCAAAAACTGATGATATTACACGTGGAAATTGGTATTTGGAATCTCCTTTAAAAATAAACACGTATCGTTTTGTTTTCGACTTGAGAAAGGATTGTTCCTTACATGTACAGTTCTATGTCGCATATTCCAGAGTTAGCTCTGCCAGTAGGCTGGTCATTTTAGCCCCAAAAGCAATACCACACACGTGGTTTAAAAAAGAGGTTCTGGGGTAAATGAAACTCGATTTTTGGTGAGTTTTCATACTTTAGGGATTTTCAGATAATGTTTTATTGCATCACCGAGGAAAGATTACTTTCATCAAATTGCGTAATCCACGCGAGCGAAGCCGCAGGTAACAGCTAGTATACATATAAACACATACAGGTCGTAAATGAACACATTTAAAATTCTGCTCTGAAAAACGCAGAGTACATGTTATACAAGAAATGGGCCGATCTGCAAAAGTCTGAAATTAAATAAGCTAAAAGCGAAATGAATTATTTAGAAAATATTAAAAATATTGCATGTAGACCAGTCACTATTAAAATGCACTTTTAAAAATAAATAAAAGCCTCACACATTCAAGTTGACACAGAATCAATTCTCGATATGTAGATAGAGATAACACTGGTTTTCACTTCAAGGGTTGAAACATCAGTTTAGTCTCTTGCATAAACATTTTTAGTGCTGTATAAATTCAAAAGTCATTGGTAGCCAGGAGTACTGTAATTTTCGTTGGCAGTGCCTGACTGAAAATGATTAACATCTGGAGAAAGATTTGCTGCTGTATATTGTAACGTTGACAGACAAAGAAGTAATGATCTGGTGAAGCCAGAGATACGCCGTCGCACGAACAATAGGGGGTATCAACAACATGTAGGCGGTATAAATGACTACTGAAGCTCCCATGATTAAAGCTCAAGCGTATGATGGACGTAATGTATTGGCGATTCCACTTCCATTTGGAGAACCATGATTTTTTATGAGGAAGTTTTTGTATTGTAGAGTAATGATATCCTCTCTCGTTATTGATAAGTATCCAGTCTGATTTCCAAGTATTATACGCACGAATTTTAATGTTAGGTGACAGATCGGAGAGTTGAACACACGTACTGTAGAGTGTTACTGTCCTTGATGCGTCTTTAGCAAGCCCGTCCACATGTTCTTTATGTATAATGCCACAAGGCCCAGGTATCCACCCAAATTTCTCGCTGCAGTAAGTCATACATTTTCTGCAGAATAGTAGTGATATGGACATTGGTAAATCTAGGCCTAGATAGCATAGTAAGAACACTTACACCTAAAGTTCGCTTCTGATCACCAGTATGTATGTTGTGTCCTTAGCCTGAAGGCTGGTTGGATTCTCACTGTCAGTTGTCATGGGCAGCCTATGCGTTAGTGTAGACGCGTACTGAGAAAATTATGGATGAGGGAGTTTCCGTTGATTTTCTCACCGAACTGAGACGTCCTGTTACATATCAGTCGACCTTATGAGCAAAAATTTCACCGCTCATCACAGAGGCTGACTGCATAGGGAACGGCATTACTATTTTCATTCATACCACCCTCACTTTCACATTGTCAAAGCCAATGATGAGACAGAGAGACGAATGGAAATAACAAACTTGATCCCACCTATATCGGGACACACGGTGAACTCTGCAACAATCATGTAAATGTTAAGTCTTAATTTATTCCTTTCCACCCCGGTATTAGTCACTGTGCATGTAATTCAGTTGGGATTATCGGTTAGTAAATAGTTGATGCCCACCAGTATCAGTAAAAAATACCACGGTGTGGAGTTACCACTTTTACCACATATGGGGACTTTTAAGTTCAAATCCAATTTGCAGCGACCAAATTCACAGTTTAAATGTCAACAAAAATATCTTTAAAATTCACGAAAAAAAGAGTTCTCTACCAGAAAAGAGCACATTGAACTAACCACAAAAAAAACCTGAATGTATTTCAAGGTGTTTGACATTCCCATATATATGACCTATTCTTGTTTCAGCGGTCTACCCGAAAATATGATATCAAGGACTACTAAGAAGAATATCCTTATATACCGGGATAAAGAGTTGGTCTTTTCTCCTAGCATACGCCAGCGCTAACCACTGAGAACTTAAGCACGACCAAATTACGGCTTGGCGCGTGGGGTCATCAAAACTCAGCTCGGGGACATGACAAATGTTATGATCTACAAACCCCTAAGATCATTATACAGTGTATCACCCAACTTTTATGTCCGAGCCGTTAAAGAAGACGATCAGATGATGATATAAATCTTACTCTGTATTCATCTCCTTCGCGAGTAAAGCTCCCAGTTGGAAGATGAAAAGGAGGATAATGCTGGCTATTACACTGCACAGATTTTTGTATCGGATACGAGATATTTTATGATATAGGACATGTAAAACAACCTCGTTTCAAAGTATAAAGCAGGCCACGTTTCCTCCATAACAGGAGACCTATATCCCACATGAACAACCTGGAGTATAATAATTACAAACATGGGTTTAAGGGATAAATATGTTGAAATCAGAAAATATATTTACAATTAATGAAATTTGACCACGTTTATCGTAGTAATTCTCACTTCCGCAAGTGAGTAATATGAAAGTTAAATCTCTGTAATTTCCACACCTCCAGTGTATATTGGAGAACCTCTTCAGAATCACAACTCTACTGCCCTTCTCCTGGAAATGACGTAATGTTTTTCAACGTTTCAAAAGATAATTTTACTGTTTTCAAGACGTCAAAGTGCCGCAATTTTGTTCTTCAAGAGTTCTTTGCATGCTATTAAATCTACCGTCATGAGGCCGACGTATCTGAGCACCTTCAAACACCGCCGATCGGAGCCGAGATCAAAATCTTCCTTACATTGGCTGGAGTTACACAAGAAGACACACAAATCGGGGATCATTAGAAATTTAGGAATAAAGTTCGTAAATGACAAGTTGACGAAGAGAAGAAACCGAAGAAAAGTACCGGAACAACTCGGACCAAAGAAATACACGAAACCGACATAAAAATAATGAAAGAAATATGAGCACAGAAAAGGGAAACAAACTCCTCTATGTATTTTGTATAGTCATATATGTGCATATTGATTATTAATAATAATAATAATTATTATTATTATTATTATGTTTATGCACAATTAGGTGTATGTTTATTTTGTGTCCATTGGCTTAAGGATGGTTGAATTCTCAACCGTTTCACCATCATACATTTTAGAAAGCTTACTTGTCACTGAAGAGTCATGCTAGTTAATATAGGGAATGGTTAGTTTTTATGTTGCTTTCCTGACTGAATCAGGAGGTAAGTGTGTATACCAGTCTGCCAAGCCTGAAATACGTACCAACTGGCCTTTCTAGCCATACTGGAGCCAAGTTGTCAACATAAATGCCTTTGGCTGCTTTTAATAATCTACACTTAATCCTACAGTCACCCACTACGGTTGCTATCCTTTCCCTCGGTACTCTGTCATATCCTTTCTGTAGATCTACGAAAGATAACTGTCTATTTCTCTTGTATAATTTTTAAATTACCTGGCGCATGCTGAGAATCTGATACTAATAGCCCTTCTTTGGTCTGAAACTACACTGGTTTTCATCCAACTAACTGTTCGCCAACTCCCTTCCAAAACGTTAGTGAACATCTTGCCTGGTATACCTCCATAGCTGTTGCAATCCTTCCTCTTCCCTTGCTTATAGTTCGGCACAGTTGCTGTTTACGTTCAATCAGAAGATATATTACTAACATTCCATGCTAATTTCATACCTCTATGAAGCCATTTTATCACCTCCTACCCCATTACATTTCACAGTTTCAGGTATAATTTCGTAAACTCTTGCAGCTTTATGACAATGGAGTTTTATTAGCCTTCCTTTCCACTTCCTCAAGTGTAATATCACCAACATCAATGTCCTCTTCCCCATGAGCTCGGTTGTTTGCAACGTTATCATAAATATTTACTTCTACCTATTCAATTATCCATTATGAGTTCATCTGATTTATCAAAAACACTATTCATTTCCTTTTCCCCTCCCTTTCTAGGATTCTTCATTACTGTCCAGAAAGGTTTCCCTGTTGCTTGACCCAGCTTTTCACTGCTATTACCGAAATCATCCCACGACTTCTTCTTGGATTCAAAATAAAATTATTTGTTTCGTTCTGTATCTTTCATCTACGTACAATTCTATGTCTCCATCAGCTCTTTATTGGAGCCTTCCTGTTAGGCACGTAAATGTACAAATGATGTGGATAGATCTAGGTTTGGGAGAAATTACGACGAAAATTGTCTCGGTGTATTAACAACGTGAGGATGAAAATGACGATGAAAATGACAATATTTATGAATCACTGAGTGACATTGTAGTCAAGGTCAACAGCACATTACACAAAGTCCCAGTGAGGATCACTCCTCTGACGGGTTAGGTACCACCGCTTGACTGTAGGGCCTACAGTTCTAACCGCCTGAGCGGACGAACTATGAAGAATTCCTCGAAGCATCCTACAGACCTTACACGTGCAAATACACCATGCCTAAAAAGTTATGAGAACCCTATTTTTACGGAAAACAATATTTATGCATAAAATCGCCGTAAACCAAATAATTAAATATGTTTCTTCAAAACATACATACAAAAAACAAACAAGATATTTTTCATTTAATCACACACACAAAAAACAACCACTTTTTAAAATATTACACTGAAGTCCAACAAATAAATATATGAACATACAAAGATAACATACAGTACTTCTTTTCTTTTCACTGTCCAATTTTTCTCAAAGTTCGACAAATCTTTCTTACAACCATGACATAAAACTGGTATCCCGACTCTCAGGGCCACTTACTAGGCCACTCAGCTGTTGCCCATCATGGTTCATAAACTAGGACGTAACTGCAGAAAACCTAGAGAATTTCAGAAAAAATTCCGTTTCAGGTAGCTTTTGTAAAAAAGAAAGTTTTGGGCTGATGGAAATGTGCCTGATGAACGAATAATTTTGGGGTTTAACAGGAAAACCTAATTCGGGAAGGATTTAAAAACTCGTGTCTCACTCATATCCAAGTTGCGAAATATTTGCTTTCCGACGGGACATAAACCCGAGACTCGAGAAACTATGACAGCATCAGTGTAGGAAGTGGGCCAGTTTAAAACAGAAAATCAACATTCATTATTATATTAATGGGAGCTGTATCATACTGAATGAAAGTAAAGTTGATAATTTCGTGCACTCTTACACTATGTACCAGAGAGTGGAAAGGTAACTTTTTTCTAAATCCAAGGCAGCGGAGATAATGACGAAGGGTGGTATTGAATATATTTATGAATTTAAGAAACAGTTTATTAGTCGTTGTATTATTTAAACGATTATCCTACCGTAACAAAAATCAATAATGCAATAAAAATGACCACCCTCCTTGGCTGATTGGTCAGCGTAGTGGACTTCACTTCCGTTAGACCGGGGTTCGATTCCCAGCTGGATGGTGGATTTTAACTGCATATAATTAGTTACTCTAGCTTGAGGACAGGGTGTTTTTGTTCGTATTAATACAATCCTTCGTTATCACACAACATATTACACTACAGAAAGTGCAACAGTGAATCCTCCACATAATGTTGGCGTCAAGAAAGACATCCGGTAGTAAAACTCGGCTAAATCCATAAAAGTTGCCAACCGCAAGTAATTAGAGAAAGGCCAAGAAGATGAATAAAATTAAAATGGACTCTAGTACTTAATTAACATTTCCTAGCATGATATTTAAATGATCGTAAAATGCTTAAGTGCATGAATTTCATGGTGGTGTAGTTTGTTTTGCTAAGGAAATGTTCTTAATAACTACAAATTTCTTTTTTATTTTATTAGTGGAGAAGAATCCCTGTTTTTTTTCTTTCCAACCTTCATAATTTCCTAGGAAATGTTTGGTTCTACGCAATTCTATCGCAGATAGTGGTGAGGAAGGTCTATTATTTAATGTCATAAAAATAAGTTCAATGTGACAACGATGTTAATTTAAATAATGTTTCGAATATTAAATGTTTGTTAGACATAAATTTGATAAAGTGTATTAAAATAGTTTGTTTTATCTAGTCCTTCAGATGGCAAATAGAAATCTGCTTTCAGAATATAGTACTCGTCGACAACCATCAATTTGCAGACAAATTTAAACTAGAACCAACACCATGGATATAAGAACACTAAAATATTAAGTGAGAGGATAAAGAAATTGGGAAAACAATAAAGCAAACACATCAACTGAATTAGTTCTTTTTTAACAATTTGTTTTACGTCGCACCGACACAGTTAGGTCTTATGGCGAAGAAGGGATAGGACAGGCCTAGGAGTGTGAAGGAAGCGGCCGTGGCCTTAATTAAAGTACAGCCCCAGCATTTACCTGGTGTGAAAATGAGAAACCACAGAAAACCATCTTCAGGGCTGTCGACAGTGGGGCTTCAACCCACTATCTCCCGGATGCAACTGAATAAATTCGATCGTACCCGTTAGTTGAGCATCATAAACAATTAAATAAATGAAGCATTAAGTATATAACTAAATGAATAAAATAAAATAAAAGTAAGTAAACAAATGCGCAACCTTGATAAAACACAGAGATGTTTTAGCTTTCACAGAAGAGACGCAGCTTCGTACCGTTAACCCGCTCCATTTCCTTATTTGATGACACCATACGTGCAAGCAACATCGTAAGAAACGTCGTGCACTTTATTGTGTCTGATTCTCTCTCTCTCTCTCAGTCTTTCATCTTCTGTCTCGTAGCACAAGTTCTTTGCTATGCGCGCGCTCTCTGGCGTTAACCGACGAGGAGAAAGAAATCTACCCTACCCTTTGTCCCTTCTCCAACTGGACATATGAGTCTGCTTTTTCACACTGTATTCCTTTATTGCATCAAGCTCGCCAGGAATCCGCCTCCCATCGCCTCCTTCCTTCTGTTGTGTTTCTCTTGTTGGAAAGAAACACACAGACGGTGGGACGGTATTTTGGACACTTGCGGAATTTCTGCAGCTCCGCCTTCCTTCTTCTTATGAACTAGATAATTGTTTCAAGTGAGCTCGCAAGTTGGTTTCTTCTCCTAATATACGTATAAGACAAGGGAATAAATGTCAACATACTTCGTTATTACATGGGATAGTCCTGCTAAGATAAACGTTGCAAGATATTAACAGAACATAAACTTTACAGGAAATGAATTAACTTACTCCTGGTCAGTAAGAATTCCTTCTTTTTTTTTTTTTTTTTTTTTTTTTTGCTAGTTTGCTTTACGTCGCACCGGCACAGATAGGTCTTATGGCGACGATAGGACAGGGAAGGGCTGGAAGTGGGAAGGAAGCGGCCGTGGCCTTAATTAAGGTACAGCCCCAGCATTTGCCTGGTGTGAAAATGGGAAACCACGGAAAACCATCTTCAGGGCTGCCGACAGTGGGGTTCGAACCTACTATCTCCCGAATACTGGATACTGGCCGCACTTAAGCGACTGCAGCTATCGAGCTCGGTAGTAAGAATTCCAGTGTGTTGAATACATCCATATTCAAGGAAGAAACTGATAGATATTAATACTAAATATTATAAAATCCAATACTGGAAGAAGAGAAATACGGAGGAGGCTTAACGTTCATATTCTTCTTGGCTAAATACGTCAGAATATTCTCTACATAGGTTTCAAGTCAGGGAGGGCATCCGGACGCAAACACGGCAAACCGACATCAAGTTCGAATCCTAAGTAAGTGGAGAAAAGGCCAGGAACAAGGATGCTTCGTTAATTTATTGAACATCAACGGACCGCAAATTATTTTTTAATCTTATACGATGTTTTGGGAATGTAGTTCTCAATATCATAGCTGCATCTTCTGGATCGTTCTCTAAATCTGTTATTTAATATTTCGTAACGTGGTTGAAATTAGACTCATAAGATGAATGCATTGCCTTTCTCGTTTGTCTACCATATTTATCAATTTGGTAATATAAATTTTAATGGCTCACACGAACTCCGCAACTTGCCCAAAACCGCCCTTACCGCGCGAACTCTGTCACTAGCAGACCTGTGATTTTCTCTTGGTCTCTTTCCGCAACACATCAGTAAGCCATAATAATAACGAGCATCAATTGCAAGTACTTTTAGTTAGAAGATATTTTTAAGCTAACGATAATTTAAACTTTGTACAAAACACATTTTTAAAAGCGCAATCTGTTCATTTTACTATTTTGCCATTGCATAATTTTCTTCTGAATGTCGCTCTTTGGTTTTCTTGTCAGTTTTTGGTACGGAACCAGAGCCGACACTATTTAGCAAAATGTAAAATTCTGTTTGTACTCAACTGTAGATGGATCATGCGTGTGATTTTCCACGCGCCTAGACAAAACATGATCACTCCCCAGTGTTGAAATATTGGCATTACAATTGTATTTCTTCGAGTACCTTCAACCCTGATCACTAGTAGACTTCACTTTCCTACAAAGTCACATTAAATTTAAAAATGTAGGAGTGTCTGACCCCTTTCACTATACCAGGGCCTCTCAGGGTGCATGCGCGTGGTGCATGCACTGTGCACGGTGCAAAAGACGACTTGGCTTGGTTGATCAGAGTGCAGACCCCCCACTCCTCGATTTGGAGCAATAGCGCTAACTCTCTCTTTCCTCACGCCTGTCTCGCTCGCTCCCCCTGTCTCCCTCTCCCCCACTTGCGCCGTAGCGCTCAAATCCGGGCTGAGTTGAGCCGAGTATAGCCGAGTAGAGCCGAGCATAGCCGAGTAGCCCAGAGACGAAGCGTTGATCCGAGCCATACCGAGCGGCACCGAGCGGCACCGATGCACAGTGCACGGAGCTCTTGCACCTCGCTCTGCACGCGTGAGATTTTGGGCGTTTGAGAGGCCCTGCACTATACATTACTTTTACACTATTCGAAACCTTCAGTATCACTCCCTAAACGTCTAAGAACACTTTCCAGTACCTTACTTGCTCAGCGCTAGGTTCACCAGTGCTGTGCTCTTCTCTGCCGCCAGGTACAAGCTAGCCGGGCGCACTTGTTTTTCTACCTGAAGGGCAAGTTGCGGAATTCTGGTAGGGGGATTAGTGGACACTTCCTCGATCTTGTATGAATTGCGGAATTCGTGTCTGTCCAATTTTGAATCTCTGTAAACGGTTTAATGATCATCACCTCTCACGAACTCTCACCGCTGCGTTCCGTGGTTCAAATCCCGGTCACTCCATGTGAGATTTGTGCTGGACAAAGCGGAGGCGGGACAAGATATTCTCCGGTTTCTCCAGTTTTTCCTGTCATCTTTCATTCCAGCAACACTCTCCAGCATCATTTCGTTTCATTTCTCATTCATTTATCATTGCTTCAGAAGTGTGTAACAGGCTTCGGTAGCCGGCACAATTCCTATCAATTCATCAATTCCATTCCTGATTCAGTCGACTGACTGTACACAAGTTGGGGATATTTTTAAACGATTTAATCGCAAGCAAATTCATAAAGTCAAGTGCTGTATAACAATCCACGAATACCTTTTCAAAGTGAGGTCCGTTCTAGGTCCTGAATTATAAATTATTCTATGACAAATAACAATTCAATTAAATACTGCCGTTATCGTATAGATAATTATTTAATGTACCAGTGAAACTACGGCGCGGGTGTTTCGCAATTAAACGCCCCTAAATGCCAACTGACTGCAATTTTCCATTCTACAATTTTCACAAGAGAAAACAAATTCCTGATTAATCACATCAGTCTAAATATGGAGCAGTTAGGATAGTTGACATAAATAATTTATGGCTGGGATTCATCGAAAACTTCGCGTTAGCTTGACGGAAGATAGTATGGCGGAAGCGTAACCGTAGCAACCGTGCAGGCTGTGATGAGAGGTATGGATGAATGGCCACAGTGTTACCTAGCAACCGCGCATCTGGTCTTCTGGAATTAGAAGCCGTTGATGGATGGCCATGAGCGAGAGATATATTTACGATCATTTGATTGCAAAAGGAAAAGGGGTTTCTTTTTCATTTTGCCTGGCTCCTTCGCTTAATGTTCAGCGTGGTGGCCTTCAGTTGAGTGGCTCCCGGGTTAAATTCCTGGCCTGTCAAGGGATTTTAAATACACCTTTTTATCCACAAACAATAAACCACATTATCAACCACCACAGGAACACTCAATAATGAATAAATCGTTCAACATAGCTTTCGTGTCATGAAGGGCATCCGGATCTAAAGCTAAGCCAAATTCATCCGAAGTGCGAACCCCAAATAATTGGGAAAACGTCTGGAACAAGGAGGAAGCTAGTTTTCATTTAATGAAAGGCAACACACACTAAAATTTCCCTTAACCTTCTTATGCCTAATCGATGGCCTAGAATGAAAACCTCGTATCTCACAAAGTTCTTCATATCCAATATTTCCCTCAAGACTGGTTACGCCTCCCAGCCACACATGAATATGCAGTCCATCAGAACAATGTTCGTTGTGTTCTTTATTCCTATGCTGACGTGTGAAGGAAAATGAACCTTACCGTACCGTGCTATAGGAAAATGTGTCTGCGTGACGTATTTACTAACTCCTAGAGTATAATTTTCATAAGGTTCATTTTCCTTTACTCATCTGCATAGGAAAATAAACCCAACGAACATTGTTCTGATGGACTGCATATCCAAATGTGGCTGGGAGGCGTGACCAGTCTTAAGGGAAATAATGGATAGGAAGAACTTTTGGAGATACGAGATATTCATTCTAGGCCATCGTAATACCATGTTACACTACAAAGGAGAGTTTGATTTCGACCATTCAATAAAGATTTACAATCGAGTACATTACCAAGCTTGCATTGGTGCATTTCTATCTAGCTTTATAATGATAATAATAATTATTATCATTATTATTACCCAGCGGAATGAACATGCATGTTAACGCGCTACGGCTCTGGATCCAAAGTCTGCATTCGGGAGGCAAACGGGTATAAACCTCACCGTCGGTTAGAGTGATTTTCTGACGATTCCCGTTTTCACTTCCAGGCAAATGCCGGTAGGTTCCTATTTATAGTCGACAGCTGATTTCTTTTACCTCCTTACCCTGTTTCATTCACCATTATGCATTTCACCTTCATTAGCTTCCCAACTGATGTTGGCGTCAGGAAGGACATCCGGCTGTAAAACACATCCAGTATCATTTAATCTCACCTCATCCCCGAACTCGTACCTGAAAGCGGGGCTAAGGGGTACAATATTCATATTAGGAAACAAGTACGTGGTCAGTCTAACTTTACATTAGTTAGGGTAGTTTTCATTTTTCTAGGCTCTTTCGCTCAATGTTCAACGTACTGGTATTATTATTACTTTTAACAATAATAAGGTTATTTTCTTTACTTCCCACTAACTACTTTTACAATTATCTGGGACGCCGAGGTGCCGGAATTAGATCCCGCAGGAGTTGTTTACGTGACAAGAACTCTACCGACACGAGGCTGACGTATTTGAGCACCTTCAAGTATCACCGGACTGAGCCAGGATGGAACCTGCCAAGTTGTGTTCAAACGTGCAGAGCCTCAACCATCTGAACCACGCAGCCCGGCAAATGCTGTCCCATTGCTGGAATGCTGAGTTCTCTGCTGTGCACAAACAGTTTAATTCAAATACTGAAAATTCGGACAGCTACTCGTTGTGTTCCCGCAGTCCAATTGTGTAACTAAAGGCCTCTTTTATGTTCTTCGTTATTTCAGTTCCCAATCAATTATCTAAACAATGGATAATTCGTATACAATTACATATTAACAGTTAGAGTCATGTGTTACTTATATCTAATTATGGCCTTAAATCGTTCAAATTGATAATCTGTCCGAATATATTTCAAAACTGATCATGTAATACGGCAAACGAAATTAAAAGGGAACATGGATTACGGTGGCAGCAGCGCAGGATTGATAAAAATATAAATCACCGTTGATATGCATGGAGGGAGGTCTTCTAGTGGCAGATTCCATATCAGTCTTCTCTTATTCTCAAATATAACTACCGGTTTTCCCACATGTATGTGGTCGCGGGTGCAAACTGTGTCACACATGTAGATTTGGCCCTGCTTTACTGCCGGATGCCCTTCCTGACATCAACCCTATATGGAGGTTCTGTTAAGCTGAAAGAGGTTGCAAATTTATCCATTATCCCCCTTCCTAACTACTCTTCCTATAAACGAATATTTGCCCTAATTAGTCCTCTTGAATTCGAAATTTAACTTCATATTGTGATCTTTCCTAATTTTCAAAACACCACCCAACCTTATTCGTCTGTTAATGACATTCCACGTCATCTCTCCACTTACATCTTGGAACACACCACTTCGTTGAGCAGCTCGTCTCCTTACTCCCAAGTCTTCCCAGCCCAAATTTTGCAACATTTTCGTAACACTACTCTTTCGTCGGAACTCAAACCGAAAAAATTGTGTTGCTTTTCATTGGGCTTTTCTTTTTACAGTTCTCCAATCAAGTAATCCTGGTGATGGCCCCATACACAGGAACCATACTCTAATTGTGGTCTACCAGCTACTTATATGCCCTCTCCTTTACATCCTTACTACAACCCCAATGATTGATGGAAATGTGGAACGTTCTATAAGTTGACAAGAGCAGAATGAAGTCAAGATCTTCTATCTTTAACAGGAGACCCTCCTTCTGGGTCGTTTCCTAGGTCAAAAATTAAGAAGAAAAAACCACCATGATGATGGCTGTGGGCGAGAAGTGAGAGACAATGAGCGGAAACGCTGAAACAAGCCTCTAGGCGCAAATTTCCTGGTGTTGAAACGATCGTTGAGTTGTCGACGGGGAAGCCGGAGATTCGAGTAATTATAAGACAGGCATCTTAATACTACATCTTCTCTTTAATCTCGTCAGCTCTTAGCAGCTTGACGTTCATCAGACCTTAGCGGGAGACTTGAGAGTTCGAGACTCAACTAAGAAGTTATTGCTAGCAAGCAAGCGAGCAAACAAGGAAGGATGAAGGCAACCTTGTTGCTTTATATGAGTACTAACTGATGTACCAGCTACATTGTATACAGAATTCTAGATGATGAATTGTAGACATTGTGAGTTAGATTTTATTAAACTGCATAGGTCTTAGCGTTATTCGAGAAACACGATGGAGAGGTCGCCATACGTCGTTTCTCATGTGAAGAGCGGGTTAGTCCAGTCACAATTGTGTTGGGGAGTTATCATTATGATGACAGGCTTCCTTAACTACTGCTAGAAACAATATCATGGCAGGCATTCAGTCTCTACCTGCCTTTTTACATCCTCGGAAAGACTGTCTCTGTGGTTTTTTTTTACCAAAGTCTTGAGTGACCCGCCAACGGATGGAAAACCAATATGACAGAAATTTTAACGCAATGAAGTGGTTTTTAATACGTATCTGCGTAAGTACAACTTCAAAGGTAAAATTACTAATGATCATTATTGGAATGTACGAGGGCTGTAAATAAAGTAATGGCAATATTGATAGAACGCAATATTTACTGAACTAACAAGTACAATTGCACTTCATTCGTTCAGTGTAGTCACTCGCAAAACCTATAACCTTTTGCTAAATGTCGGGAAACCGTTGGGGACTGTTGGCGAGGCATTCTTTGTTGATGACGGCAATGGAGCGCCCTACTGCCAGTCACAATCGTGTTGGGGAGTTTTCATTATGATAACAGGCTCGCTTAACTACTGCCAGAAACAATCGATTCGGGCAGCTTTCAGTATCATAGCAAGCATTCAGTCTCCACCTGCCTTTTAACATCCTCGGAAAGGCTGTCCCTGTGTCAGGAAATCGGCGGACTCGGAGGGGTTCCTTCCACTTCGGAAACAGGTCGAATTCACGAGGACTCATATCTGGTGAGTACGGAGGCTGTTCCAAGACCTCCCAATGCCACCGTTTCAATAAGGGCTTGACACTGCTCGCAACATGACATCGTGCGTTGTCATGCAACCGATGTCCGCCTCCGTAGCGTGACAGTTAATGTTATTAGGTGCTGTCCTCGTGGCCCCGGGTTCGATTCCCGGTAATGCCAGAAATAAAGACTGGATGGAGGGTTGGTTATGTGGTTGAAATGGTACATGCAGCTCACCTCCATTGGGGATGTGCCTGAAAGAGCTGCACCAGCTCGGGATAAGGACACGAGATTTCTTTTTACGCAACCGATAGGTCGATTTTCTCGCAATAAACGTGAACGTTAGCACCGTATAGCCCAGGGCTTCTCAGGGTGCATGCGCGTGGTGCATGCACTGTGCACGGTACAAAAGACGACTTGACTTGGTTTACCAGAGTGCAGACCCCCCCCCTCCTCGATTTGAGCAATAGCGCTTACTCTCTCTTTCCTCACGCCTGTCTCGCTCGCTCCGCCTGTCTCCCTCTGCCCCACTTGCGCCGTAGCGCTCCAAATCCGGGCTGAAATGAGCCGAGTATAGACGAGTAGAGCCGAGCTTAGCCGAGTAGCCCAGAGATGAAGCGTTCATCCGCGTCATGCCGAGCGGCACCGATGCACAGTGCACGGAGCTCTTGCGCCTCGATCTGCACGCGTGAGATTTTGGGCGTTTGAGAGGCTCTGGTATAGCCGAACGCAGCTGTCGCTCCAGAAATGAGCAATACTAGTCAATGTTGACGGTTGATTCCTCAGCCACAGCAACACCCTCGTAATCGTATGCCACAATCAGATTAAGCTTCACCTGACCAGGTACTTGTCGAAATTTCTATGGACATGGAGAACCTTGGTGATGTCATTCATTCGATTGACGCTTTCATTCAAGGCTCGTAGATTCGTGCCCACGTTTCATCACTGGTGACAGTACGCTGCAGAAATGCGTCCATTTCGTTGCGGTATATGTCCAGGTGGACCAGCTAGTGCATACAGGTGCTATTTTTGTACGTCGGTGAGTTGATGTAGAACCCAACGGGACGCTATTTTCCTCATGTTAAGTATGGGCCACGCCGTATGATGACTGAGACCAACCTCTATGGATAATTTCCGGACAGTCCATCGTTGGTATACTGAAACGAGACCACTCACGATGTCAATATGATCTTGGTTGATGGACGGCAGTCCCATTCCGACCCGCACCTTGACTAATCTGCTAGAGTCCTATACGGCAATGCATTCTCACCACAGGCTTTACGTAATCTTCGATAACAATTTGATGCGTTATCCGTCGCGACAACGCGCACGATTGTTTTAATTGAAGCATTGGTTGTAGTTGCTGACTATCTCCTGCTTAACGCCAGGATAGTTTGAACACTTACACGCGCTTACTTTTTATCTTCATTAACAAAATTCACTTGCAAAAACTGAGCCTTCTTTTCTGAATCTATCAGAAAGCTTTCATGCAAATGATAAACTTGGCTTTGCCTTTTGAAAGTTGGTACAAAACCGTTTTCTACAATGTGATCACCGCCAACAGATGTCATCTGGAAACAGACGTTGTATTGAGGAATGCTATCGATGTAGTGCCCACCTTATCCTTTATCCTACCGTGTTGGTCGTAGGCCCTCTTACAATTATCCCGACTAAGCCGCAATTAAAGAGGCAGTCGTACTCATAGTATAGATAACGATTTCTTAGCAAGAATGGCGTTGATATCTCATTATTTATTACGTATTTGCTGCATATCCGAGTTTGTGATAGAAATATTTGTTCAACACTTCGCACCCCGTTGTAAATCCAATTTCAAAAAGACAGACATTGAATTTTAGTTATTTATATAATGTTCTAGTAAAAAAAGTTTTATTTTATTTCGCGACCGAGAAAATTTAAAAAAGTAAATTTCGAATTTACTCCCATTTTAATCCTTTAATTTTTCAAACCCTTTCTTAACACACCCTATCTTCATATATCTAAAATAGTCTCGGATGGGCGCTTAGAAGTAACTTCTTTTCTTGCTAGTGGCTTTACGTCGCACCAACACAGATACGTCTTACGGCGAGGATGGGACAGGTAAGGGCCTAGGACTGGGAAGGAAGCGGCCGTGGCCTTAATTAAGGTACAGTCCCAGCATTTGCCTGGAGTGAAAATGGGAAACAACCTAAAACCATCTTCAGGCCTGCCGACAGTGGGGTTCGAACGCTTAGAAGTTATTGAAACCATTGTTTCAGTTGTTCAAGCCTTTGCACATGTTGTAAGCCAAATTTTATAAAATGCAGACACTTAATTTTAGGCATTTATACGAAGAATGATTTAGGGCAAAAACAAAGTATTTTATTTCATGGCCGAGAAAATAAAAAAATTCGAATATGCCCTCGTTCAACCTTACACACTTCTTGTTACGTCGAATTTCAGAATTTCAGAATTTCAGGTATTGATATGAAGAATATTTGAGAGGGAAAACGTATTTTATTTCGCAGCCGAGATAATGGAAAAGAAATGTAAATTTCGAATATACCCTAATTCAACTCTTTGCACCCCTTGCAAGTCGAATTTAAATAAATGTAGACAATGACTTAAGGTATTTGTAAGAAGAATGTTTTAGTGAATAAACGAAGTCCGAGCTCGATAGCTGCAGTCACTTAAGTGCGGCCAGTATCCAGTAATCGGGAGATAGTGGGTTCGAAGCCCACTGTCGGCAGCCCTGAAGATGGTTTTCCGTGGTTTCCCATTTTCACACCAGGCAAATGCTGGGGCTGTACCTTAATTAAAGTCACGGCCGCTTCCTTCCCATTCCTAGGCCTTTCCTATCCCATCGTCGCCGTAAGACATATCTGTGTCGGCGCGACGTAAAGCAGATAGTAAAAATAAAAATGAAAAATATAAACGAAGTTTTATATAATTTCACGGCCGAGAAAATGGAAAAAGGGTAAATTTCGAATAAACTTCCTTATAACCCCTTAAAATATTTTCTTTTATAAAATCTCTTCTTAACACATCTTTACACAGTCCACGAATACATTCTTAAAATTTCATATTTCTATCTTCAATAGTCTCGGCTGGGCGTTGATCATTGAATTATTCAGTTAGTCAGTACATCTTCCTTAATAGATATAGATACGATATACTTAATAACCTCTAATTGGGCTACGAATAATATCGCAACCCAGCGCGTCACTCCACGCCGAGTTGACAAGAAACTCTCCAGCAATGTCAAGTTCTCACTGGATATTGCACGGCTCTCACTGGTGCGACTTGAGCCAAAGAATATTCATCTACTGAAGCTATTATTACCGAGCTCGATAGCTGCAGTCGCTTAAGTGCGGCCAGTATCCAGTATTCGGGAGATAGTAGGTCCGAACCCCACTGTAGGCAGCCCTGAAAATGGTTTTCCGTGGTTTCCCATTTTCACACCAGGCAAATGCTGGGGCTGTACCTTAATTAAGGCCACGGCCGCTTCCTTCCCACTCCTAGCCCTTTCCTGTCCCATCGTCGCCGAAGACCTATCTGTGTCGGTGCGACGTTAAAAACTAGCAAAAAAAAGCTATCATTGGCGCGGAAGAAGGCAAGGAACATAAGAAGCCGCACTGCATGGTAACGTGAAAAGGAACACAATCATATAAAACCAAGGGTACGACGCACACTGCTTCATTTACTCGCAGCTTGTTACTATTATTGGTTGAGATTTATAGGAAGTAATCGTGTATTACGTCATAAAGGTTAGAATCGGAATAAATATCTGACGAAGAAGGGGTTAAGGAAATTCTGTTCCCATATTTGAATAAATATTTCGAATTAGTTGATCCTTAAAATGACGAAAACATGCAAGTGACATCCAAACTTTGCTTGGGAGCGATCATTTTGAAAGTTATTTTTAATCTCTTTTAGTAATGATAGCCACTTAGTGTCTCTATTCTCAAGTAAAGCACAAAATGAAGTAATAATATGTCCCATGTGAGCATGCATCCAGCAGTTAGTGGGTTCAAACCCGTGCTTTCCCATTTTCACACCAGGCAAATTCTGAGGCTGTACCTTAATTAATGCCGGTTCCTTCCCTGTCCTAGGCACTTCCCATCTTATCGTCGCCATAAGACTTGTCTGTGTCGGAGTGAGGTAAATCAAATCGTAAAAATGCACTTTAATATCATTCCAGTCTCATGTGAAAAACATTCCGTGATTTCCTCAAGAATGACCTTCTATGTAGTAATTGTAACTGTAAATTCACTGATTACAGTCCGGCTTCATGGCTGAATGGTTATCGTGCTTGCCTATGGTCACAGTGGTCCCGAGTTCGATTGCCGGTAGAGTCGGGAATTTTAACCTAATTGGTTAATTTCTCTGACACGGGGACTGGATGTAGGTGTCGTCTTCGTCATCATTTCATCCTCATCACGACACGCAGGTCGCCTACGGGTGTTAAATCGGAAGACCTTCATCTGACGAGCCGAACATGTCCTCGGACACTCCCGGCACTAAAAGCCATAGGCCATTTCATTACTCATTACTTGTTAAAATATATATTGAGAATTATTAAGTAAAATATTTCTCAGGTAATTGGAATTCAGCCCAGTTTATTTTGTACTTTTCCCAACACTGTTTACCTTGATAATGATAGAGGTATTGTTCGTTCCTCATCAGCTCCCTCGCTGTCTGCAACCAAACATTTCAGGTCTTCCGTCGTCAGCTTTAGGTGTCATATCACTCCGGTAGAAATGAGCGGACCACTGAAATGCCTGTTACGACGGGATAGGAGCTCCAACGAGGCAGAAACCCGTCGTTTGAAGCAAATGCCTGCTCATCTCGATATAGCAGAGACGGTGCGGGCGAGCCGAGAGGCAAGCAGGGTTATCACAGATCGTAAAGTGCGTGTGCAGTGGGTTGCGTCTTGCAGGGGCCATCACAATCAGCCTCCCTTCACCTTTATGTGCGCCCGTCGTCAGCGATCTTATAGTGGACATAACATCCGCACTAAAAGATGAACCATCGTATTCTGGGGGAAAGATTTTGTAGGTTAGCTTGATTCTAGACGAAAGAGTGCTCTGCTGCTCTTTGTTTGTTCAACCAAATTTGTTCTAACAATGTCAAAGAAAGCACCCAACACAGTTTCAAGCATATTACTTCCCATGGCATAAATGTTGTTATCATATACAGAATAATTCTGTATAGTCATTATGGTATAACTTTGTTGTGTATTACTTTGTTTAAACTAGTTGAATGTTCTTATATTGTCCGTCATTGTGGCCAAACTAGTGAAATATCGCACTAAATTGAATTTATTCACAACGAAGAAAAAGAAACATAGATGCATAAATGAATGATTAAATAAATACGTTAAGAAAGTAAATAAAATTGAATGAATAAACAAGTAAATCCATATTAAATCACTATTAAAATGAACTTACAAGCAATATAATCTAATATATATATATATATATATTAATATATAAAGAGGTAAACTTTGTTTGTATGTAATGGCTAATCTAATCTCAGAAACTACTGGACCGATTCTAAAATTATTTTACTAATGTAAATATACATTATCCTTGAGGGACATGTGCTGTATTTTATTTTCAAAACAATTCGAGGTGGGGATGACGGCGAAGATATAAACATAATAGGCTAATCTGGGCGAAATATCGAATTTGTCGTACAAGGACGAGGCGTAGCTCATTTTAAGCCCGTTGACGCAAAGAACAAAACTAGGTATGCCCTGCGGGCCCGAAAACCATTTTTAAGGCCCTAAAACGAACCTTTTTGGATATGTTGGCACCACACTACCCCTGCTCTAGGAATCGGATGAAAGAAATTAATTGCCGTAACCATGGCAACGTCACTTCCAGGATTCTAAAGCAGCGAGATTATGCATGTACGTTTGGGCATAGCTACCAACCAAAATTGGTACACATAAGACTTAATATCTGGAAAAAATATACCGTTGTGTAAGGCACTCATAGGACTCCTTTGGGCGGGGATGGAAGGGGGGTGAAGTATGAAGAAAATAGAAAAAGACCTGTATTAATGTAGAATCCATAGTTTTGGAGGTCGCTGAGGTGAATAGTCACACGCCAGATATAATTTATGTCAAATATTAGCCCCACTGGCACGGCAGTGAGAAGGGGTGGAAAAATGTCCATAATGATCGAGATTACGGATGAATGTATGTAGGCTCCAGTATAGCTCCCAACCAAACTTGGTACTATACGGCTTACTATCTGAAAAAAAAAACCCGACTGTGGCGGCAAGGCACCCCTAGCACGCATATGTCAATATAAAATCCATAATTTTCAAGGTCTCCATGAGAAACTGGGACAATCTGGATGCCGATTTAGTTACAATACATCCACAGTCAGAATGTCCAATATGACCAATATTATGGATGTATGCGTGTATGCTCAAGCATAGCTCTCAAACAAGCATGGCACACATACGACTTACTCTCTGGGGAGGGGATGACATGCATAAAATTGGTATTGGTCCTGTCGAAAAGTACTGTACTACATCACAAAAGTTACAGAGAAAACAATTTCCGATCATTTATGTCTTATACAGTTTTACCGTACCGACTATGATAATAGAATTCATGAATTTAGACTTCTGTTGCTTAGTGCATATCAACGCTGAGCATTGCTAACACGAAAATATGGTTCAGTCGTGTTCACTGGCAATGGTTTCCGTCAAGATTTTCTTAGGGTGTCCATTGTCCATATCGACAAGGAAAATTGTGCAGTTGAGTTTAAAATTTCAAAAAGTCGTAAAGGATTAATCTATTGAAGTTAAGACAAGAGGGAGTGATGGCTGAAGAGAATTTAATGAAAATCGGTATGATAAGTCGGGGAACGAGGCACTACAATCTAGGCTATAAATAATATTATTCACGCCAAGTGAAATGGTAGTTTAGGGGAAGAGTTGGATCACCCGAAAGACAATACATCTGGATGCCATAAAATAATATGTCATCAAACATTGTCTATAGAGAAGCGTTCATAAGATCTACTTGGTTATTCTGTTGATAAATTTAAGCCCATATAAATAGTTTAATGAAACTCTTTGTTCATATCTTCAATGTTACTACTTCAAACATTTTATGCAATGAAGCTTCTGTCTGTCTGTCTGTCTGTCTGTCTGTCTGTCTGTCTGTCTGTCTGTCTGTCTGTCTGTCTGTCTGTCTGTCTGTCTGTCTGTCTGTCTGTTAGGTCATCAGCCCAGAGGCTGTTTGGATCCTCAAATAGCACCACCAAAGGTTATGCGGTTATAAGGAAACCGCTAAAGCCAATGGCAGCACCAAAATGAGGCATACTAGGCAAGACGAGGAGTGAGGTAGTTTGCCATTGCTTTCCTCACTGGGTCAGAAAGTGCTATTGCAGCACGACTGACCCTATGAGCAATACCTTTCATAACACTCAGATGAACTAGTCGTGCTCTGTATGTTATTACTCAGCTCCACCCATACCCCAGCAGCTTCCATATTGTCACAGCCATGGATGAGACCGGGACTTCGATGGAAGCTACAAAAGTACAAAAGTACTGTATCCATCATGAAATGGCAGCAGGCAAGCAATGAAGCTTAATAAGTCAGAAATAAATTCTACGCGTACGAAGTTGCGGGCATTGATAGTCGTATTATATTTATATTCCATGTTTCTACCTACTTAATATTGTGTAATTTTAGGATTCATATTTGGTGCATTAATAATTCACATGTAATTTTGCGTCATTGACTACTTTAATCCTAGCTAATAAAACCGTACGAAGAACGGGTACTTTAGCTAGTGTCTAATATTTACACCGATTTTCTTTCTACCACGGATATCGGAAGAAAATATATATTCTTTGAAATGGTTCTTTGTAAATATCTCTGCGGGATGGAATCATGCAGCTTCTATAATACAGGTAAACATATTTACAAGAATTATTTTATGAGTGATACCGGCTACTTGCATAAGTAAACACTCGATATTTGCAAGTAATCTTCTCATTGTTAATTCAATATCGAGAACATTCACCTTCATATGCAATTATACCGTTATTTTTGGATAGTTTTGAACTTATTACAGTCTTCTTCTTATTATTAATTCCTCAGAAATGGGGCGTTAATGATTTCAACTTGGCAGGCCTTTAACTTAAACATCAGTCATCAAACATCTCCAATGATCGATATACTAACATTCGAAAATCTAAAGCTGTTCAGTCACAAATGCTGATGTTCCTTTAAAATAAATAAATAAATAAATAAATAAATAAATAAATAAATAAATAAATAAATAAATAAATAAATAAATAAATAAATAAATAAATAAATAAATAAATAAATAAATAAATAATCAATCAATCAATCAATCAATTGGACGAATTTCCACTTTTAAACTTAATACTGATGGCGTTCTACCTCTTCATCCCTTCTTCATTCTTCAGTTTAGTTCGATCTTCCTAAATCTCAATCTCAGTCACATTTCTATTCATTCATATTCACGCCATATTTACACCACCCTAATGTTATATTCCATGTTATATAGGTTATATCTTCCACTACTGCAGCTTCCTCAAGAAATTTATGTCTTGATGTCCCAGTTGCAGCAATCGATTTTCACTTCCTTTCAGCATTACTGTCATACTTATTCTGGTTTTATGAACCGTGAATTTAATGCTTCGTGTTTCTGCATTGTGTATAGTGGTTAAGACATTTTCTTGCCTTGAAAATGCCTTCCAGTGAAGGGGACTAAGTTTTCTACCGACGATATTTTACAGAGGCCAAACATTGAATACTGTACAATTTAGTGCGTGTAAAATTCACATATGCTGATATACTGTGATACTTCGGAAAAAATGTTAGTAATATGCACACAATTTTTAAAAATTATTGGTCTCTTCGAACAAATTGAAAGTCTTAGTGCAATAATAACCATAATATACTCGCAGAAACTGAAGATCAAAGAACAGAAAATTTTGAGGACAATCTTTGGCGTTGTCAAAGAAGATATGGAGTTGCAAAACACATAACCATGAACTATAGGCTACACAACGTGGAAAATATCACAGATACAATTCGGAAAAGGAGGATTTCTCTTTGTTTTTCGGTCACCAGACTTGAATATCCACATCGAGATTTACCAACCAGATTTTTACCTCTTTTCCAGCTAATAATAATAATAATATTATTAATAATAATAATAATAATAATAATAATAATAATAATAATAATAATAATAATAATAATAATAATAATCGTATGGCCTCAGCTACCGTGTGCAGACATTTCAATTTGACGCTATCTGGCTGTCTGCTCGTCAGTTTCGACGTTCCGTTTTACTCTAGGCCCACTAGATGGCAGACAGAGTAAACCGGATCTCTCTTGGGCGTCTATGGCTGAGATTTAATGAATTTTGTCGGGTAAATACCAAATGAGCCGCCTCTGTGGTGTAGTGGTTAGCGTGATTAGCTGCCACCCCCGGAGGTCCGGGTTCGATTCCCGGCTCTGCCACGAAATTTGAAAAGTGGTACGAGGGCTGGAACGGGGTCCACTCAGCCTCGGGAGGTCAACTGAGTAGAGGCGGGTTCGATTCCCACCTCAGCCATCCTCGAAGTGGTTTTCCGTGGTTTCCCACTTCACCTCCAGGCAAATGCCGGGATGGTACCTATCTTAAGGCCACGGCCGCTTCCTTCCCTCATCCTTGCCTATCCCTTCCAATCTTCCCATCCCCCTACTAGGCCCCTGTTCACTATAGCAGGTGAGGCCGCCTGGGCGAGGTACTGGTCATACTCCCCAGTTGTATCCCCCGACCAAGAGTCTGAAGCTCCAGGACACCGCCCTTGAGGCGGTAGAGGTGGGATCCCTCGCTCAGTCCGAGGGAAAAGCCGAACCTGGAGGGTAAACAGATGATGATGATGATGAAATACCAAATGTATCACCAGAGATCTTTTACATGCCGACATCGTACGGCATGGAGTGTCGAATGGACTTTTTTCCGCCCTTCAAAAATCCGACTACCTCTGCCTGGTTTGAACCCGCTATCTTGGGATCCGCAGGCCGACACTCTACCACGGATCCACAGAGGCAGCTTACTCTCTCGAAAAGTCTTCTTGATCCTCAGCGTGGATGATTTACGACTTTTTAATTGTGAAAAGCCATTCTAATCGGAAATGCAACACCCTTATCAAGAACAATCAAACCCGGATATCCAAGAAGAAACTAAAGATAGCAAAAGCGCGGACTGAAGAGGGAGAAGAACAACATTACACACGCATGTGGGAGTACTGGGCAACATTTAAATCATACAGTTAACATTCGAACGCTGTGTCGCGAGTTTTAAAATAAAATACGTACCGCGTGATAGGTATTGTCAAAATAAAGTACCTAGCCAGTATGGGTTTTAAGTTTTATTGTTGAAGGTTTATTTCTTAATTCTTAACAGACTTGCATTTCTTCAAGTCCACTTTTTACCACTAGGGCACCAGATGTGGTCAGCTGGAGCTTCAGCAACGGGAAAATTCCCTCTCAATGCCCGGCCGCCTTAACTGTTGGACGCTCTCAACACGCCTTTTTTTACATGTACACCGTACGTCTGTAAGGGCAGCTAAAACACTTTGAGAATGTATCGGAGTAATTGTTCAGAGTGACGAACTTCAGCTTGAACACAAGCCTCCGCTCGTCGTCGCATGGAGTTACGCACGCGATCGGAAATGCCTGGTGTAGTGCGTACTGCCTGAGAGGTTGTCACAATGCGCTCACATAAAGCTGCTTCATCAGAACAGGAGTCGTATACACGAGAGACTTAAAGAACAGGAGCCGTATACACGAGAGACTTCACATGTCCCCACAGGTAAAAGTCAAGAGAGTTCAAGTCAGGAGAGCGTGGTGGTGCCCAAGCAATCGGTCCTCCTCTACCTATCCAGCGCTCAGGAAAATAGGTATTCAGGTACCTGAGGGCAGCAGAGTGAAATGTCCGGGAACACCATCATGCATGAAAAACATTCGTCGACGGGATGCAAGTGGCATGTCTTCCAAGTAATCAGGCAATGCAGTATGCAAGAAATTCATGTAGTTCTGTCCAGTGAGCCTATTCGGAAGAACGTAGGGTCCCAACGAGGAATTACCAACGATGCCCGCCCAGACGTTAATAGTGAACCTCTGTTGATGAGATCATTGGATGATTGCATGAGGACATGTAAATTATTACTAAAATTAATTTGTGTCACAAAGTTTGAGTAAGTATACGTTTCCGAACCCATACTGTCATAATCTTTTTTCTTCTCCCTATGTGAGGATCCATTCCTAAATTTTGTATTTGCCGTCGAGTTTTGGTACACTCTGTATATGTGTTTAGATGTTTTACGTAATTCATTGCCAATGGTAAATCACCATTTATACGGTATATGTAGAGAAAAATAAAGTTTTACTGATCGGGGATAGCTGTATATCACGTAAATTTCAAAATTAAATATTTCTAAGCTCATTTTATCCTAAGATAAATAGTGTGAGAATTACGATCAATTTGATGCTGTCACCGTACGGTACCCCTTGTTCTAGGGCACATATAATTTGTGGATTCACTCTCTCAAATGTAGACTATAATGAATAACGAATCACACAACTCCCCACAAGACGTTTTACCACGGCGGAGTGCAGAACTACACTAAGTGTTCGAGGTGCGGAAAGGAAACTAATCTTAATAATGGTGGCATTATTTACAAGTTGCTTTTGTGTTGAAACCAACACGGGCCGTTCTTATGGCGACGATGGGATAGAAAAGGACCAGGAGTGGGAGGGAAGCGGCCGTGGCCTTAATTAAGGTATAGTCCCAGCATTTGCCTGCTGTGAAAATGGGAAACCACTGAAAACCATCTTGAGGACTGCCGGCAATGAGAATCGAATCCACTATCTCCCGACCGCCAGCTCACAGATGAGCGCCCCTAACTGCACGGTCAACTCGTTCGGTTGTGCAGTTATTGCATCGCCTGGTGATGTCATACCAAGGTCAAACTTTGAAGCTATATGCAAAGGACCTTGCTCTTTACAATAAAATATTGAACACTGTCGTCACATATGTTGTCCAGAAAGTTTTATTTTATTTTTTTAATTTTAATTTAATTTTTATTTTTATTTTAAATCTTGAATGAATGTTTTTGTAACGCTCAGTGGCCCAAGTACAGACGTATTCTACGTCAAAAGACGAATATATTTAAAATAATTGGTTCCTCTACTTAAATAATAATAATAATAATAATAATAATAATAATAATAATAATAATAATAATAATAATAATAATAATAATAATAATAACAATAATAATAATAATCGTTTAGTATTTTGCGACTTATTATCCTAAGATATTATTATTATTATTATTATTATTATTATTATTATTATTATTATTATTATTATTATTATTATTATTATTATTATTATTATTATTATTATTTCCAATCCACTGATTTTGAGAATGACTGAAAATGAAATTCAGAAATGGGTAAAAATAGGTTGTGGGAAGAAAGCCCTCATGTTGTACTGTCTAGCCTTCACAGATGACGTCGTTTTTTTTTTTTTTTTCTAGGGGCTTTACGTCGCACCGACACAGATAGGTCTTATGGGACGTCGTTTTGATAACACTCTTCACACAGCTAAGAAGCAAGTGGAATAACTACTACAATATTTTCCGGCCAAAACAGGATTAAGAATTTCCTTTGAGGAAACAGCATTCATAGATTTAGACAAAGCAGATTACACGGACAGAATTCTTACTCAGTTTGGGGAAATCCATCCCCTTCATAAATGTAAATACCTAGGAGAAATTATCAATCCCAAAGGAAACGGAAAGGAGACATTAAATGAGAGGGTGAGGAGGATGAAGATCGCCTTCAGACTATGACATGACACCTACAAGCCAAACTTCATTCAAGCCAAATTAAAACATTAATGCACAGTTGTCATAACGGAGTGCATTTATGGAGCAGAAACACTGAAAAAAAAGGCAGACTCAGACCTTGAAAAAAGAAAAATGGAATGAAGTTCCTTAGAATAATCTTAGGTCCAAAGAGATCGAACCAGGAACTCTCTAAAACCACCGACAAAATTACGACGACGACGACGAAGAGGAAATAATATTGACTTTTTATGGACACATTAAAAGAAGAATGAAGGGAGGTTGGCCAACAAAATATTCCTTCTACAAGAAAAGGGGAAAACACAGCCTGGGTGGCTTACACAGGTGCACGAAGACTAAGCAGAAGTGGGTATCAAGGAGTAAGAGATACAGGACAGAACAACATTCAGGAAGAAGATTGCAGGAATGAGGGATGCACCCGAAAAGCCACTGACCAAACCACGGAACATCTCGACGAAAGAATAAGAAAGGACAAGCCAAAGACTTAAGGATATTTGAGGAGAGTGCAGACAGAAGGGCAGGTAGACTGTGTAAACGTGGCCCACACTTGGCCGTATCGATGAATGAATTAATGACTCTGTGGCCATAATAGTTAGGCGTCAAGTCAACATGATCTGACACTAGCTAGTTCGAGTCCCATTGGTCGAAACAAAATTTCTCCATTAGAATGTTGGCCGGCGGGGTAGGAGAGGTGGTAGTATACAATTTCGAATTACTAGATTGCATGCCAAACTTTCTGGATTAAGTTCTAAACCTCTCCTCAGTGTTCATATGGCGTGAGTATACGTTCGACAGGAGTAGGCTGCATGCAGGCAGCGAGTTTTAAACTTTCTCTTCCTAGTATCATATATTACGTTATTCATTTCATCTCATTAACTCTTCTGATAAGGTTGACGTCACGAAGGGCATCTGGTAGTAAAAACTCACAACGAGGATTCATCTCACTTCTCTTCCGGTGTTTGAGTGTAAGAATTTGTGGCTTCCTACAGCCGACCATTTCAGAGCCAGTGCTGTAGGATCTGAGATGTAATATTTTGGGTTTAAGAGAGGTGGCACTTCTGCTTCATACAGTGCTGACCCAGTGCGAATTTTAATTACAGGATTGCAAATACATTTTTAAGTCTTAATTTGTCAGTATCGGACATAAGGTATATACTGCTTGTAAGGAAGACGCTCACACCGTGTTCTCTTGAGTATGTGTATGTGTGTGTGTTTGTGTGAGTGAGTGAGTGAGTGAGTGAGAGGGCACCCAACAAAAGGTGCCCACGCTTCATGTTGCTTATCTCTCTCTCTCTCTCTCTCTCTCTCTCTCTCTCTCTCTCTCTCTCTGTGTGTGGGTGTGTGTATGTGTGGGTGGGTGTGTGTATGTAGTTGATATTCTTTCAGTGTAACAGTGATGAACAGAGAGTGGAACATAAAGGCTCCCTCTATCCACAATCCTGACAATAAGCGGATCTTTTTTAAATGCTGTTTATTCGGGGCGTCGACGCATGTGGATCTTTACCCCGTACTGGCACCATGTTGTATGAACCTGCGTGTAATTGGAATTGCGGTAGTGTGGAATGTTGTGTCTGAGGAAAAGAAGATTAAGGACGTCACAAACACACAGTCTCTAGGCCAGGGATATCAATAATTACAATTAAAAACCTCTGACCCGGCCGGGAATCGAACCCGGGGATGCCGGGTGACAGGCAGACATAAGACGGATAGAATGGATAGATTTATCTCCAGCCCTTTGTTCTCGCTGTAAACTAAGTAAACCCTAGGGACATGTGTCACTCGAGAAGTGGAAGCGTCATTTCTCAAGTTTTAAACTTTTTTAATCGAATCCACGCCTGTACCACCTTCTGGAGAGAATTCTTTCTAATATTAATAATTTCCCTGTCTGGCTGAGTGGCTCAGACTGTTGAGGGGCTGGCCTTCTGACCCCAATTTGGAAGGTTCGATCCTAGCTCAGTCCAGTGGTATTTGAAGGTGCTCAAATAGGTCAGCCTCGTGTCGGTAGATTTACTGGCACATAAAAGAACTCCTGCGAGACTATATTTCGGCGTCTCGGTGTCTCGAAAAAGCGTAAAATTAGTTAGTGGGACGTAAAACCAATGGCATCATTAATAATTTCTCTTCATCACAATCATACTCAAAATATGAGGCTGATGATCAGTTTCAATTTCACATTGTCCATTATTTACAACATCTTTCTTGCTGTTTCGGTGTATAAAAGTATAATCTAGATTTTGACATATTCACTCCGAAAGTATGTTTTTTGCATCTCTTTCTATGAACATCAATGAAAATTATTAATGAGATGGCTTTTACAGCATTTTTACTATTTTCTTTTCAAAAATGATTCCGGTATGATGATGACGACTAGAACATCTACATCCGGGAGATAGTGGGTTCGAACCCCACTGTCGGCAGCCCTGAAGGTGGTTTTCCGTGGTTTTCCATATTCACACCAGGCAAAGGCTGGGGCTGTACCTTAATTAAGGCGACGGCCGCTTCCTTCCCATTCCTAGGACTTTCCTATCCCATGGTCGCCATAGGACCTATCTGTGTCGGTGCAGCGTAAAACAAATAGAAGGAAAAATAACATCTACAATATTGTTCTTAGTTTTAACAGCGCCTGTTGAATGACTGAACATAAGTTTTTATATTGACAATACAATTTTAGAGTTGTGTAATGGAATTGTTTCTAGAGAAACCCTTGTGTTTAAATTTCTCTTTGATCGAGCTGAACCTCAGAAGAAGGTAGGGTCATATATGAACAGAGAAAATTTACTTTTTTAAATTTATTTATAGTTTCTTGTTTTGTATACTCTGTAGTCCCGTTCCTTGGCACGAGTTCGGGGATGAGGTGAGATAATGTTTAAGTGGTATTTTTACGGCCGGATGTCCTTCCTGACGCCAACCTCATTTGAGGTGCTAATGAAGATGAAATGAATGATAGTGAGTGAAACTGCTTGCTTGTTGTTTAAAGGAGCCTAACATCTATGACCTCTGGCCGAATGAAACTGGGTACTGGGTAAGGAGGTGGAAGGAATCGGCTGTGGACTATAAATTGGAACTGTACTGTCTGGAAGTGAAAATGGGAAACCAGAGAAAACCATTCTCAGGACAGCCGACGGTGGGGTTCGAACCTATGCGTCTCCCAAATGCAAAGCTTGGCACCATAGCCGCGCGGCCACTCCGCTCTGTCAGTCTTGTTTTAGCATTGTAGGCGTTTCTATCAGTAAATGCTGGATATTTCGTGTTTGATTCCTTGTCAAAAATGCAAGTTTAATTTAACTCTTCGCACAAAAATCGGTACTAAAATTCAAATAATATCAAACTCTGGGTTAAATGAAGTCAAAATGAACTTCGAAAACAATTTTTTTCAGCCAGTTCAAAACAAATGTCGATAAGAAGTTCACCGGAAAGAATGAGAAACTCTACAGAGAAAACAAACTGCATTGTCCCTTCAAACGCACCACGTGCAGTCCATCTACATGACTAAATAATATTTCGAGTACCATAGGGAGACCATCTTACTGATCGTTGCACTCTTTGATATTCTGATTAACGAAATGAATGAATGAATGAATGAATGAATGAATGAATGAATGAATGAATGAATGAATGAATGAATGTAATTTTTTCGACCATACCTCGTCAGTCATATCTCCTCTACATATCGCCAAATAATCGGATATCTAACCCACATAAACAATCTATAACAGTTGAAGATATCGCCACATGTTCTTCCACGTATTTTATAAAAGTGGCCTTCACATACCTTCTATCCATTTGTATATGTTGACGTTTTCATTTCCTCCTTTAACTTCCCTGGGTAACATGCATGAACTTCTTCGCCTTCTTTATTGACAGGGCTGTTCTAAACAATAAGGTTTACCTCACGCTGCACTGGATATCCTACAGACAGGTCACGCAGGTTGGGCGTCCTTCTAAACCGATTACATCACCCGCTCCTTTTGAAAGAAAGGTGGGATAAGGGGAGAAAAGAAGAAAGAAAGCAAAAGAAAACTGAAGAACTAACAAGTGGGGAAACTTGAGGCAGTTTTCTTGTCTTCAATTACACCCCCCGTTCGTACTGCAGTATGGTGCTTTTGTATTCAAAACACGAGGCCGCACTGCTGTAGCCCCAATTTTGAGTGTTAACGTCTGGGCAAGAGGGTGAGGGGTGTATAGGGGAGCGGGTGGAGGAGGTGGAAGTGACAGTAATTTGGGGAACCGGGGTCAAGCCAATGTCGTGTCTGCAGATCAGGATGTAAGTTCCGTTTTGAACTCGGCAATAATGGCCAACAGCTCGCTCTGATTGGAGCACAATGTCCACTACGTCCTCTGCAACTTTATAACACTCGGTGTTCAAACACTCGTTCATGCGCGTTCCTCTGGGTCACTCTCTGTTGGAGGCAGGCTGAAAAAGTTAAACGACTTCTTTTATATTTGAGAACGAATCATTGTACAGTAGACTTCTAATTAACAAACCAGCTTATTACTAAACATGAAATAAAATTGTTCTGATTATTTATTAATAAGAATGGAAATAATAAATTATCAGGCTATAAAGGTCAAAGTTCGTTCTTTCCACTACTGGTTCATTTGGAATCTGTGTCCTACTGCAACACTTACTGTGTGTGAGGTCCTGTCCAATAACCTGTGCCGTCACGGTGTCCCTGATTGGTTAGAATCCACACATTCCAGTGTGTTAGGAGTGACAATGTTAAGAGGGATCTCTTCGGTTTAATACACGTTATACTATAAACAAAATGATGATGATGATGATGATGATGATGATGATCATCATCATCATCATCATCATCATCATCATCTGTTTACCCTCCAGGGTCGGCTTTTCCCTCGGACACAGCGAGGGATCCCACCTCTATCGCCTCAAGGGCAGTGTCCTGGAGCTTCAGACTCTTGGTCGGGGATACAACTGGGGAGAATGACCAGTACCTCGCTCAGGCGGCCTCACCTGCTATGCTGAACAGGGGCCTTGTGGAGGGATGGGAAGATTGGAAGGGATAGGCAAGGAAGAGGGAAGGAAGCGGCCGTGGCCTTATGTTAGGTACCATCCCGGCATTCACCTGGAGGAGGTGGGAAACCACGGAAAACCACTTCCAGGATGGCTGAGGTGGGAATCGAACCCACCTCTACTCAGTTGACCTCCCGAGGCTGAGTGGACCCCGTTCCAGCCCTCGTACCACTTTTCAAATTTCGTGGCAGAGCCGGGAATCGAACCCGGGCCTCCGGGGGTGGCAGCTAATCTCGCTAACCACTACACCACAGAGGCGGACATTTCAAATGCAGATATAAATACAATATACCAATGCGTTTGTGAACAGTAAACCATTAAGGACGACTTTATTCGTATTTGTTTCCGTTTATACAACTGGGGGTAGGGATCCTGGCTGTTTACATGGAGATACTGGGCTCCAGTCCCACCCATGTCAGGTCCACTCAGCCTAAATGAGAACAATTCGGGCCAACCTGATGATGAAATAGCGGACCCAGCCTAGAAAAGCCAAGAGCAGCGGCCAAAAGAATTCGCGCTGACCTCGCCTCACCTTGTAATCTACAGGCCTTTGGCTGAGCAGCGGTCACTTGGTAAACCAAGGCGTATCAGGGCTGTAGTCATGGGTGTAGTTGACGTGAATATGTATTATGGCTGAGGGTCATCCGAAAATGTGTGTAAAGTAACGCGACAAACTGTGTGACGGAAATGACGTCATATCAGTCGTTTTTTTTTTTTTTTTTTTTTTTTGCTATTTGCTTTACGTCGCACCTTATAAACATCAAAGGAGTTCTCTTTTGATTTAGATGGAGTAATAATGGCGCGTGGTCTCCGAAGAGGCCTGCTGCTTGTCTTTCGAGCTGACGCCTTTGGGTGAACTGTGACGATGGGGCCTTAACTAGGATGAAATCCATGTTGAAGATGATCCAGAAGAATTAACTAATGAAGAATTAAATCTCCGGTCCAGCCAGAAATCAAACACAGGACGAAATGGATCAAACGCTACCATGCTAATAAGTTAGCCATGGAGTTGGAATTTAGAATGACTGAACATCAGTGATCAGTTCTCTGACTCGTTCTTCATTCGTTGCTCATGTTGTGCGGTACGTTACGAGTTACAAGGCGTCAGCTCACCTACAGATCATCTTCCAATTAAAAGCAATGTCTCTTCATACAACATACCGATAAACTGTCCACTGTTCCCCTCTGGACAGGGTTTTCCATTAAGATCCAATATTACAAATACGAACCTGATGTGTGTGGGGCTTTCAGCGATATCAATAACACTGCGCTTGAAACACACTTTTAGCTATTATATGGTGTTCCGAAATACAGAAATGAAAATGAATATGGCTGTTAGTGTCGGGTGTATCTGAGGACAAGTTCGGCTCGCCAGGTGCCGGTGTTTTCATTTGACTCCCGTAGGCGACCTGCGCGTCGAGATGAGAATGAAATGATGATGAAGATGACACACACACCCAGTCCCCGTGCCAGAGGATTTAAGCAATTATGGTTAAAATTCCCGACCCTGCCGCTACCCATTTAGCCATGGAGCCAGACAGTAGATATAGAAATTACTTGAAATGAAGATATCAACGACTTCATTTCGTGTAATAATAATAATATTAATAATAATAATAATAATAATAATAATAATAATAATAATAATAAGGAATACAGTAATGAAACAACTCCAAAATTACATGGTGATTTAGCAGAACTGTGAACTTGCATTCGGGAAATAATGGTTTCGAATTCCACCGCCGGCAGTTTTGAAGGTAGTTGTCCGTGGTTTTCCATTTACACACAAGTAAATGCTGGGGCTATACCTAAATTAGGGCAACGTCCGCTACTTTCTCTGTCCTAGCTCCTGAGTCGCCGAAATCCTTCTGTGTGTTAGTGTGACATTAAACCAACAGCTAAAGAAGAAAATCGTAAATGTTGTTAGAGGAAATATATAGTTATGTGCATAAGAAATAGGGTCCCGTAAAAATGTAAATAATGAAATGAATGAACGTACAACAACAGTTTGTTGTCATTTTTTGACGTTATGAAGAATAAAGCAGGATCAGATAATAATAATATTATTAGTTTTACGTCCCACTAACTGCTTTTACGGTTTTCAGGAATGCTGATGTTTCGGAATTTAGTCCCACAAAAGTTCTTTTACATGCCAGGAAGTCTACCGGCACGAAGCTGACGTATTTGAGCGCCTTAACGGTCTGAGCCAATCAGAGACTAAGTCACTGTTTATGTTATGTGGGTAAAAGAATAGATGATTTCTGCACACTATGAGCAAGTGTTAATCTATTATAGTGTGACCTTCACGGTAAGAAAACAAGTCACGCAGAACAAGTTCGATGGACCGGTGCATGCCAACCCTATCTGCCATATGCAACTTCAAGCTGATTTCTTTGGTAGCTGTTTGATTACGACACGGTTCACCATATGGATAATACACCTGAGCTGATTGGTTCAATACCATGGCACTGAAAAATATCCATCCTTATTTATTCCGAGAGAATGTCAAAATTGTAACTATCGTCTTCGGGGTACCTACTCAAGTCTTAAGCACAAGCCGCTCCCTAACATTCTCACAAACAAGATTTGTCGGAGAGACTCGTCTTAAAATAACAGAGGGTTGATAACCTATGGTCCGAAAAACATCAACACAACATAGTACATGTGCAAAGAATCTAAGTTCTAAGCTCTCCTGTAAAATCCACTGACCAAGAGGACCTCTCATCACATTCTAACGATACGCTGAATCCTACCACATGTATTAATAATAAGAAAAGAAGAATTGAGAATGAAAATTGAAAGAACACAAACTATCACCAATAAAACTGGGAAGAAAGAACGAAGGTTGAAATAAGCTGTCTAGCGTTGAGAAAACCTGTCAAATGCAGCAATACAAGTCAATCTCATGGGAGAGATAGCCAACAGAACAAGTTTAATAATTTCCGTAGATAAACAAACAAACAAACAAACAAACAAATGCTCCAGAATCTCTTATAACAGAAAATGGTAGAAGAAGGAGGTAAACAAATTGAAATATTTGGGTGAAACAATTCAAGAAAACGTTTAGGAAATGTTGCTGTGGAAGAACGGATACACAAGATGGAAAGAGCATACGATATAACTAGAAATATCCCCAACAAAATATCTAAAACCCTTAATATACAACACTACAGCAGAGTAGTCAAACCTGAGAGCCTTACGCAAGTGAATGTCTAGCACTGAATTACAAGCTGATTAAATTAGAATTACTGGAAAGGAGAAATATACGGTAACCGCTCGGTCCGCTATTAACTACAAAACTGTGGAAATCAAGAAGTAATGATGAAATATATTGAAACATAGAAAACATAACAGAAACAATACGGAAGAGGCAAATGACATTTTTTTGGACATTTATACAAAATGGATGACAATAGGTTAACCAAACAGGTCTTAAAGATATCTTTGGAACAAGAAGTCAACGACAACCTAGTTGTTGACAATCCGGAGTGGAGAAAGATTTGGAAAGAAGCAACAGAGAGAGAAAAGAAGTGTTAAAAATGGAAGGATTCCAAGGTCGGAAAAGAAAGAAATCAGGCTCAAATTAGTCCAGGGAGAGGGAAAGGAGCCACAGTGAGAAGATGAAGGAGGGAGAAGAAGACGGAACAACAAAGGATGAAGCATCGATATTTATACGTGGTCCGTAGAAGACCCGAACGAAAAAGGAATCAAATAATAATAATAATAATAATAATAATAATAATAATAATAATAATAATAATAATAATAATAATAATAATAATAATAATAATAATAATAATAATAATAATAATAATAATAATAAATTATTGTTGTTTAGGACATCATTCCAAAGAATGTTTGATGTAGCTCTTCGCATCACCCTATTTTGTGCAACCTTTTTCACTTTTACGTAACCGCTCATCCTACATCTATTCTAATAATTATTTTGTCATGTTTATGCCTTAGTTTAGTCATACCATTCCTACCGCCTATGAAATCTAACTGAACAGGTCCTGTGTATCGGAAGACGTCTCTCGTCAATCTTCTTCTGGTCAAATTTCACCAAATTCTTCTCCTCTCACCAACTCGATTCAGTGTCTATTCATTTGTGTTTCGATCTACCTCTCCCACCAGCAGCATTCTCCTGTAACATCACATTTCAAAAGTTGGCATTTGCTTTCTGTCTGCGATAGTATTTCGTTTATTTTTCTCACTTCCATACAATGCCACATTCCACAAAATGTCTTCAAAGTCATATTCTTAATACGCGTATCTATGCATGAACGGAGTAAATGCCTTTTCTTACGAAAAGTATTCCTTGCTTGTGCTAGTCTGCGTTTTTTTTATCATCGTTACTTCTGTGATCGTTAGTTATTCAGCTACCAAGGAAAGACTGTGTTTACTAACCTTCTTTCAGGCTTAACTTTTCTAATATGAAATGAAATGTCGTATGGCTTGTAGTGCCGGGATATCCCAGGACGGGTTCGGTTCGCCAGGTGCAGGTCTTTCTGTTTGACACCTGTAGGCGACCTCCGCGTCGTGATGAGGATGAAATGATGATGAAGACAACATATACACCCAGCCCCCGTGCCACTGGAATTAACCAATTAAGGTTAAAATCTCCTACCCGGCCGGGAATCGAACCCGGGACCCTCTGAACCGAACACCAGTACCCTGACCGTTCAGCCAACGAGTCGGATTTTTCTAATATAATTTTTCCTGAATCAGTCGACCTTATTGAGGTTGCACTTCATTACTTTTGTTATTGATTTATTTATTTATTCATTCTCAATTTGTACTCATTCCCCAAGACTATTTCCATACGATACGGTAATTTATCCTGGTCTTCTGTAGGCTCAGAATAATAATAATAATAATAATAATAATAATAATAATAATAATAATAATAATAATAATAATAATAATAATAATATCTGGTGAGCGATTAGTATAGTGATTTATATTTCTGCTTCCCATCCGAACAGCTGAGGTTCGTAGTAGGTTGCAATTATCAGCTGAAAAATCGAGCATTTCTCCTAAATTATTATGCAACACTATCAGCTACGATACTACGCCTGTAAAATAATACTGTATTGAACCCTTTGGTCCATATTGAGGGATACCTACCTTTCTTACCTATCAGCAAAGTTCATGAGATCTGTCTCTTGGGTCGTATCGGGTTCTTCGTCACTTGCTGAGGTAAAGGTAGGGTTCAGTAATTCTAATCTATCTACTGGAATGAAAGGTCTGTTTAAAAGATTCCTATTTATTCAGGAAAATTCTGAAGCAATCTGATATGTCAACGGTATCATAGGAGTCAATTGTGTCCACTGGACACCACAATCATTTTTACATAAACGTCAGAACACTGGTGTGAGACTTTAACGTAACTGCCTGACGGGCATTCATACTAGAAACCATTGTCTCAATTATTAATCATTTAAGAAAGGAAAGTCTGGAAATCCTTAAATTCGGCTTCCATGTGAGACCACATGTACCATCATAGTGATTCGTTATGGTCCAGCCCTCGTAACACGAACTCTGAACTCTGGGTATAATTAAGGCCGTCCAATCGGTGTGTGCCACACAGTGGTTCTACGGCATGGACCCTTAATTGAATCGATGTGACCTGCGTCTATGTCATGGACCGACATCTAATCTTCTAAGTTACTTTAAAGTCATTGTGGATGATGACCGCAAAGAAATGATGCTACAATGGCATATGGCCCTAATCTAAGTCACTGAGGTTGATGATCCCCTGACCATCCAAGTTTCTAGGCTGAAGGCTAAACACAATTAAGTAACATCGGTTGATGACCAAAGTTTCCACTTTACTATCCCCAGCACATTCACTGCTCAATCAATCAAAGTTCAATAATTACAACAATAGCAATGCTCACAAACTTTGTGGCAGTAAAATCCATTTCCTTCGGATATGTCCCCTTAATCGTTACTTTATATTTAAATATTCCCCCAGAAAAACAAACTAAAATTTCCAGAATGCATCTCCAAGTTATTCGCTTGATTAAAGTTATTTCAAATGCGGTTTCACTGAATTTAATAATTAAATAAATTTAAATGATTTAACAAAATGTTAAAGAATAGTGAATTTTATCTCCGCGGACTCTGGGTTCTTCACAAATTCCTACGCAGCTGTGATGTGAATTCAATCTAGTGATATTTATCTGGCTGGAAAGGAAGTGTTACATAATTCATGTCCAGTTATATATCTTGTCTCGTGATCTCACACTTTAAAATCTAACCTAGTCCTAACCGTTATTAACACTTGGATATCCTAATAATCTACGTACAAACCAAACAACTCGCCATATAATTACGATGTCATATCTCGTCATACCATTTATGAATTTTGCACACCCCTCACAGACACACCGATCATCACAACCATCGCTCTATATTTTGGACAACCCTGAATTTGGTTACTCTGTTCCTTACACTCAAAGTTCGTGATTTCAAATGTTCATCACGTCCCCAATTAAACAAATTTTACAGTATTTCACAATACTCAGATCATTACCGGCTATGAATTTCAACTAAATCCAGCATTTTAACGTTTTCCCCGGCCGAAAATACAGTACAATCTCAATTCCACTCCTGTCCCGTTATCACAGCTGAGGCCTCTCGTCCCCAAGTTCGCTTGGCAGTTACATGAAACACCTGGTTTATTCCAGTTGACTGGCTTCTCAAAATGCTCTCTTTAAACTCTGCCGACATAATTAAACAAATACGATATTCTAACCAACAAAATGCACAGATTATTCTTCAAGATGCCCACACTAATTATACGCGTCACCAATTGATACCGCTATGGATTTCTATGAATTTCTTTCCATTCCCAACATTATAAAATATACCTCGGGCTATCGTGTCCCGGCTTCAATGACAGGACTCTAACCTGATTCGCACATCTCATCTCAACTCATGTAAAACATTCCTCGGGCTTCCATGTCCCGGCTTCAATTACAGGTCCAACCTGATTCACAAATCTCATATCAACAAAACTAACCTCTGTTTCCCAGCTCCACAATTATCATCGGCAAAGAACTGGAATAAAATCCTCACTAGAAATCTCGACGTCTAATATCGCACAATGCATTAATCATGAATAACTTCGCATAAAGGATATCGTATTTAATAACTTGATTTTTACGAGAAAATGACTGAAACATTCTACTAGATCTTTTATTGTCAGTCAGACACAGTTTAAAATGGGCCTAGAAAAACGTTTCTCTCCGTGACCAAATTCATCACCCTAGATTCTCACCCGACAGCGCGCTTCCACTCGATTGAAAATGAGTAACCATGGATTCCAAAATTATTAACGTCAAATTGCAGACAGAAAAATTTTACGTCGACTGAACATCTTAATTTGGCATCACAAAATATAGGCAGTACACTCACACGTGATATCACGTGATATCACTTCGGAACCCTATTCAATAACTTTTTACAACATTATACGGCACTCGCAAGACTTCAAAAATTTATCCAAGTGGAAAATGAAACAAATGACTCTTTTAGTCGTATTCTCACATTTACAAAACTTATTGGGGGTGACCACTGCGTCGTATATCCCCATTCAAATACACTTTTAGAGATCATGAGACAAGGTATAAGAGGTAGTAAGATGGAAAGTCACCTACCTCATGTAGTCACACCATTGTTCGTCGTAGGGCTCACCTGCGACCCTGGCATTTTATTTGGCCATTTTTACATTCATGGCTGTACAGATCATTATGTTTCTTCAGATTTCCTGGAATAAAGCATTTAAAAAAAAAAGAAAATACCCTTCACTTGCTTGCTGAGCGCACACGATGGACTATAATTATTTCCGCACACGAATTACTTAATCACATTAGAATTTATTCAGTACTTTGACCGTCCTATCTGGTACAATTATTTCACTCTCCTCATGGAGACAAGACCTAGCCACAATGGCTAAAATCTGCAATTGAACTCAGTCTACTTTCGTTGGTTGGATTTCGCAGAGCAGCTCAACAATTTTTCGTCCGCTTTGTATCACAAATGCTGGAGAAGGAGACTTCGTCATGGCGTCCCTTTATATTTATATCTCTTCGGATATCTCCCTTTGCCGCCAAGAAAATTTCTATAAATTTTCTGACTTAACTAAACTGTAGTTTCAAGAGTTTTGAAAGTGACTACATGCTTGCTACATTTCTGGCGGTAGTGTTCATGGACATTTAAAATATATACGGGTTCGATTTGTGAGATGATTGACCTCCTTTGATGGGCACTATATTTTTTTGACTTGGCTTGGATCACGCCATGTACACGCGCTTTGAAATAGTTCACAAAAAATGACTTGAGATTCTTCCGCCGTCGACACGTATGGCTGACGTCACGTACCCCAGAGTGTGGGACCGAAGGTAATCACCCCCTCGTCACGTGTCAAATCCATGCTATCAAGAATCCAACTTTTAGTTTAATTGTTAATTTATACATAATGTTCTTAGGGCACAAAGGTCATGGGTTCAGTATATAGTATCCGACGGACACGGCTTGCCCAAATACAGTATATTACAAATATAAGTTACACAGATAATAGCAAATAAGCCAGTATCCAGTATTCGGGGGAGAGTGGGTTCGAGCCCCACTGTCGGCAGCCCTGAAGATGGTTTTCCGTGGTTGTCCATTTTCACACCAGGAAAATGCTGGGGCTGTACCTTAATTTAGGCCACGGCCGCTTCCTTCCCACTCCTAGCCCTTTCCTGTCCTATCGTTGCCGTAAGAGCTATCTGTGTCTGTGCGACGTAAACAAGTTAAAAAAGGGCAAATAGCAATTAGAGTGAACGTAATTATCACAGAATGCACCTTTTGAAGTTTACTTTCTCGTTTTTCACTTCGTACCGATTTCTATTCTGCTATTGATTTGGAGTAGTATAAATGGGGGAAAGAAAACTAAAGTATTATTCCAGGAAATGATGTCTGTTCTGTCTGTTAGGTCATCAGTCCAGAGCCTGGTTGGATCCTTAGCACCACCAAGGGTTATGCGGTTATAAGGAAACCACAAAAACCAATGGTAGTACCAAAATGAGGCATACTAGGCAAGATGAGGAGTGAGGTAGTTTGCCATTGCTTTCCTCACTGGGCCAGAAAGTACGATTGCAGCAAGACTGGCCCTATGAGCAACACCTTTCATAACACTCAGATGCACTAGTCGTGCTCTGAATGGCAGTGCTCAGCACTACCCACACCCCAGCAGCTTCCATATTGTCACAGCCATAGATGTTGACTGGGACTTCGGTGGAAGCTACGCTTTACTCAGGCCTGTGCCAGGAGATGGATGCAAAAGTACTGTACCCATCAAGAAATAACAGCAGGCAGTCAGGAAATGATATGAAATCTAATATTCATCCACAGGACGAGTATCTAAAAACTTGTTTGCTTTCCGGATGTGTGTATTTCCATTTTCCCCCATGGAAATAATAGCTCGCTAAATGATAAATGGCACTGAGGTTCGAAGCGAGACTGCTAATACTATTACCATGCTCGCTGAGCATTGATCTGTGTTATGCTGCGTAACGCGTCGCAAAACCATTTGTCTCGGTCAGGGGTATCACAATTGATCTACTCAAATATCCGGCGTTTAACAAGGAGATATTTTGCAGTTCAACGAACAATCTCTCTTCCTTAGTCAGTCCTGTGTAAACAACCGGTTGAGCATTACAAAACAATCGACATTTAAAGGAAAATAATTCAGGATGATTGTGTTTACTGGTACTTTCTTTCCAGCTTCAAAGGGATCATAGCTCGTGTACATAACTTAGTTCAACGGCATACCAACATGATTTAGCATTCCTTTCAATTACTTGTGACAGGCTTCTATGCTTCATCATTTCAATGAGCTCTCCAATTTTCTGCCATCCACAGCCCTTCAGTTCTTGTGATGTTACCTTCAATCTTCGGAGGACGGAATCTGTTCCATTCACTTAAAAATTTCTACCGGTTTCCCTTTAGCAAACAATATAATCATTATCACTCCAACACTCCATTTCTCCAACTGACGCTTTATTTTAGTAGCAGTAGCGGTGGTGGTAATAATAATAATAATAATAATAATAATAATAATAATAATAATAATAATAATAATAATAATAATAATAAAATGAAATGGCGTATGGCTTTTAGTGCGGGAGTGTCCGAGGACAAGTTCGGCTCGCCAGGAGCAGGTCTTTCGATTTGACTCCCGTAGGCGACCTGCTCGTCGTGACGAGCATGAAGTGGTGAAGAAGACGACACATATACCCAGCCCCCGTGCCAGCGAAATTAACTAATGATGGTTAAAATTCCCGACCCTGCCGGGATCGAATCCAGGACCCCTGTGACCAAAGGCCAGCACTCTAACCATTTAGCCATGAAGCCGGACAAAATAATAATAAAATACATGAGACATCTTCATTGTACACTTTTATGCCTTTCGGCGTTCAGTCTGCAAGCCTCCGTGAATTTACTGTGAATTTATTGTGAATTTACTTAACGCCACCCAATCCTCTATTTGTAACTAATTTGCGTCCTCGTTAAGTTCTATACCTCTTTAAATCATGATAAACTGAATCTAACCATCGTCGTCTTGGTATGCCTCTACTTCTCTTACCTTCCATGACCGAGTCCGTTATTCTCCTAGGTAACCTATCCTCCTCCATTCGCCTCACACGCCCCCACTACCGAAGCCGGTTTATGCGTACAGCTTCATCAATCGAGTTCATTCCTAACATAGTTTAATAATAATGTTCAGTCTTCAGCCCTAAGGCTGGTTGGATCCTCAACAGCTCTGCCATCAGCTGTCATAGATGGCCTAGATATCACTGAAGAGGCGTACTAGGGAAATGAGGAGTGAAGTAGTTTCCCGTTGCTTTCCTCACCGAGCCAGAAGATGCTATTACATATCAGTCTGCCAAGCCCACTGAAATGCACCAACCGACCCTATGAGCAAAGTTTTCACACCAGGAACTGGCTGCACAAGGAATGGCATTACTAGCATCACTCATACCTCAGTCACTTTCATATCGTCAAAGCCAAGGGTAAGACAGACAGAGAAAGATCAGTGAAAGTAACAAAATTGCTCTAGCCTATACCAGAAAACACAGTGCACTGTAAACACTAAGTCCTGCCAGCAAAGGCATTTAATAATAATAATAATAATAATAATAATAATAATAATAATAATAATAATAATAATAATAATAATAATAACGTAATGGTCTCCAACGCTGATTGGAAATCTTCCTATTTCATATCAGATGATCTTGCCGTAGTTTTAAACGGTCTCAGCAAGTCGAACATTTATAAACATGACCATTTCTGACAAGGTTACAAGGCTGTGAGGTTCATCAATGTACAGAGGAAATGAGCAATTCATTGCTGCCTTTACAGGTAGCTTGGGGTAGACAACAGCTTATCACTCAATCCAGATCAGTGTAGAAATTACGGAGAATGGAAACCTTTTCCTTCCACACCATCAGATACCCGTACAAAATTTGCATTGCTCTGAGTCAAGATGTGCGTACACTTCTCCCATTCTAATTGAATTCGCGATTCATCGGATACACCCTAAAGTTAACGTATCTCGTTCTCAACTTGAAGATGCTAATGAAGAGCCACAAGGTGTATTCATGTATTAAATATGAGAGATTATTCCAGTCGGAAGGTCATAGGTACGATTCCTCATTAGAAAGTCAGGAAGTGTAGAAGCTTACAGAGAGTCACATGACTCTGGATTTCACTGAGAGTATAGATTAATTCCTAAGAGTTTAAGTACCGAGCTCGATAGCCGCAGTCGCTTAAGTGCGGCCAATATCCAGTATTCGGAAGATCGTGGGTTCGAACCTCACTGTCGGCAGCCCTGGAAATGGTTTTCCGTGGTTTCGCATTTTCACACCAGGCAAATGCTGGTGCTGTTTCTTAATTAAGGCCACGGCCGCTTCCTTTCCAGTCATAGCCCTTTCCTTTCCCATCGTCGCCATAAGACCTATCTGTGTCGGTGCGACGTAAAGCCAATAGCAAAGAAAAAGAGTTTAAGTAGCCGGTGACAGCGCTAACCACTTCATATAAATAATACCAGAAGCTTTTACCTTCCTCTTCCCCACAGGCCTTGAAACAACTTCTTCTGGACACATTTACAAAACAAAATTTTATTCATAAAAGTAGGTATTCAAGTTGCGGATTCAAAAGAGTCAAACCTTTACAATCAGAGGAGTTCTAACATTTCTGAAATTGGAAATAATTCATTTTTGTGCGTACTTGCTGTAGACGACTTCTTCTTCTTCTACCGCTTTTCCCACACCTTGTGGGGTCGCGGGTGTGACCTGTGTCACATACACATATGCAAATTGGCCGTGTTCTACGGCTGGATGCCCTTCCTGACGCCAACCATATCTGGAGGGATGTAATCACTACTGCGTGTTTCTGTGCTGGTTGATAGTATGGGCTGTTGTCTGAACATGAAGAGGAGAGAAACAAAAACAACCAGTCCCCTAGGCAGAAGAATTAATCGCACTCGATTAAATCCCCGAACCGGCCGGATGTCGAACCCGGGACTCTCTGAGCCGAAGGCCTCAACGCTGACCATTCAGGCAAGGAGTCAGGAAATTTCTGTAAACGACTGAAGAAATAAAAACTCTGAAACTCTCGACGTATATTTGTTGTAAAATTCAGCCATGCGAATAAATTAGCGCTATGCACTATATCTCCTCTTAAATTACAAAGGTTTTAAACTAACACCGAGTTTCGAAATTGCGCTTTCGCAAGGCACTTTGTTACAGGTCTTTCGCTACAAACGTCTATGATGCAGTCGACTATGCCAGGACATGGTTTGTCTGACTCGAAAATAGAAGAGGAGGTTCTAAGCCGGTACGTTTCAAAGATTACCGGTAAAGGGCAACGAACGATTTTCCATACGGTGATAACTAGAAGAACACGCCAAATTCAATATAAGCAAGCGATTGAATTACATATGTACAAAGGAATTCTCTTCATCGGTCATCCATGTGTTTGGCACCACATATCCACAGGTTAATAAGAAGAGTACATAGAAACTCCCTCCCTGAGACGAAAATGTCAGCGATTGTTAAGAGGGCGTGGGAAATATATTATGCTTGAGTAGACAAATGACGTAGGGATTGCCTAACCGAGACGATCAAGGCATACCTTAACTCGGAGGTATATGAGTTCGAGAAGGTCAGGAATTTAAAATGAATTCTTTCATTTCTAGAGAGAACGTGGCTCCGTAGTTCCCACAGCCTACAATATAAACGTGTACGAAATTAAATTGTTGGTTTAAAAATGGGTGGACATAGACCTAATCACTCTATTAAATTTCGCACATAGATCATGAAGTACATACTTTTTAAGAAGCTGAAACGGAGGTGAATTTGTGTACTTGGTTTTGGATAGACTTGTTCTGTGTAAGCAGCTGAACATAGTGAGGAGGCGTATCGATCCGAAAGAAAGGGTGCAATGCTTTTGGAAAACTATTATCTGGGAAACTATAGACCATTCGTTCATGAAAATAGCTTCTTGTATCAAGTATTTTCCTTCAAGGCAGACTTATTCCAGGGTGGAACTGAACTGTTTCACACATATGCATCATGCATATTGTAAGTTAAAGATTCATTGTGAAAAAAATCAATATTTTCTTCATTATGAATTATTTGCGTGACTAAACACGACTGAGTATTTAAATACCTTGAAAAATCAATTCGATTCCATGGATGAACACAATAGAACGAAGCTAATGTTTAGATTCTGTTCCTTTAAGACACGCCCGCAGCAGCATACACGTATTGGCATACGAGGGAATGTAGAGGGTTAGGAACATGATAATGTTTTGTGAGCTTATGGGTACATATTTTGCACGTCTGACGAGGTGCCGTGATAATGCATCGTATTACCGCTACACTGAATGACCGCGCGGTGTCCTACGTCGTCATGACAGTGTATTCTTACTCCACTGTAAAACACAATATTCCTTTCCAAAGAGGTCCATATCTAGTGAAGCGTGGGTTGAAATCAAGGCACCTTACCGAAGTTTGGCATAGCTTACACTTACACTTTTGTAATGCTAGACTCTTTGCTTTCATATTCGCTGACAGTATTCTTAAAAAACTTTACTTTCCTCCAGCTCTAATCCATATTTGATTTGTGAATCCTAGCAAATACTTCATTTTCCCGTCATTCAAACTCATTCGCAACTAGCACACATTACCATGATTCCTCGAGAGGTCGGATACTCTTAAACTGAAGGGTGAGAAAGTAACTGATAATCGTATAGTTTTTCCAACAAAAACGAAAACCATCCCCGATTCATAAACTTTAATGTTGATAAATGGCACTGTGGAAATGGTGAAAATTTCTACAATCCAGACCCTTGAACCAAGTTAAAATTTGCGGCAGACATAGGATTCCAGCTTGGGCAAATCTAACAGCTAGGTATTCTGATTATCCATCTAACACAAATTTCTGTAGAGGTTGATTGCAAATTATTGTACAAATTTTGGGTGGTGGTTTCTGTTCACACAAAGAATGAAAAATGTCACACAAGCAAATCTAACAGCTAAGTATTCTGATTAACCATCTAACACAAGGTTCTGTAGAGTTTGATTGCAAATTACTGGACAAATTTTGGGTGTGGTTTCTGTCCACACAAAGAACGAAAAATGTCACACAAACATACGTATGCCTGAAAGTTCACAGCAAAAACACAAGAAAGAATTCCTTACATTCATAAGAACAGAGAAAATTACATCATAGTTATGTCTGTTAAAGCACGGTAGACGCTTTAAATGTAGATCAATTGTCTCCAGTGCAAGGACGAAGAACACAAGTCATGAACCAACTCACACTTTATAGAAGTTCCGGCTTCCTCTACAAGTGTAATAAAGAATTTTAGATTTTGTAGTTGACTGGGCAGTATCAGGTTCTGTGGTGCCAAGTTTTACGTTTCTAGTGTCTATACCTACCACTTAATTTGCCTTTCTTATAATAATAATACGGATATTGCAAAACATACATTCATCATACATTGGCGGAAAAGAAATCCAAACACCAAGAACGGGTTGTCTAGATTAACGAACCTTGGTAGGCGTGTTTATACATCTGGAAGGTGACATTGATTCAAATTTCCCGCAAGTCGAATTGGCGTGGCGCTAATAGCGGTCCCATGACGTTGCACATGAGGTTTGATTTACATAGTTGCTGTACTGTGCAAGAGCGTTAGTTACCTGGGAGATTGGACGAAGTAAGTCTGAGTGGGTCAAGAATGCATTTACGACGACAAAGAGGCCAGTATCTACGGCTCATTGCAGCTGAACGAGGCCGTATAATAGAGAGGACTGAGTCTGCAGGAGCAATTCCAGCTGCAGTTGGCACCACACTGCCGCAACGAACTGCTAGAAATCGGTTACTTGAAGGACAGCTCCGAGCCAGACGCTCTGCGGCGTGCATTCCACTTACCCCAAACCACCGTTGTATGTGACTTCAGTTGTGTCATGAGAGGGATCATTGGGGGATGGAGTGGAGGTCTGTTGTGTTTTCCGACGAAAGCCGGTTCTGCCTTTGTGCCAGTGATGGCCGTGACGGCGTTTACATACTGGACCTACACCGGGAGTTCTGGTCTGGGGAACAATTTTCTATGTCATCAGGAGCACTCTCGTGGTTATATCACGCACCCTGACTGCAGATGTGTACGTCTGTCTGGTGATTCGACCTGATGTGCTGCCATTCATGAACTTCATTACCGGGGTTTTTTTCCAATAGGATAATGCACGCCCCCATGCCGCTGCTCTAACCCAACGTGCTCTACAGAGTGTCGACTTGTTGACTTGGCATGCTCGATTCGCCGATCTGTCCCCAGTCGCGCACGCATGGGACATCATTGGACAACTCCAGCTTCATGCATAAGCGATATCAATCGTCCCTGCATCGATCGACCAAGTGCAACAGGCATGGAACTCCATCCCACAAGTTGACATCCGTCACCAGTACGACACATTGCATGCACGTTTGTATGCCTGCATTTAACAGTCAGGCGATTTCACCGGTTATTAATGGACCAGCATGGCACTTTGCGATGGTTTTACTCGCGCGGATATTTAACCTGGAATCTTGTACCTTTAATCAATTAACTATGTTATCTGGACGAATATATCGGCAAAATGTCTGTACTCTACATTCCTTATTTCATGGTGTTTGGATTTTTTTCCCACCAGTGTACATCTATATATATAAAATAGCTTGTCCTGACTGACTGACTGATTCATCATCGCCGAGCCAAAACTACTGGACACAAAGTAATGAAATTTTGGGTATAGATTCATATTAAGATGTAGGTGCTCGCTAAGAAAGGATTTTTGGATATTCCTTCGCTAAGGGGGTGAAAAGGGGGTTGGAATTTTAAAATGAGTGTATCTATATCTCAAAACTTTGAAAGTTTACAGATGTAAAAATTGGTATTTAGAAGCTCCTTTAAAAATAAGAAAATACGTGTTTCTTTGTTTTCAGAAAATCCCAATAGCAGGGGTAAAAAACGGTAAAAAAGGGGGTTGAATGCCTTTAATCGAATACCAGTACTTATATCAAAGAAACTGAAGATATTACAGACCTGAAAATTGGTACTTTTGATCTCTTTTAAAAATAAAGAAACACGTAATTTTTTGTTTTTGAAAAATCCAATTAATGGGAGGGTGAAAAGGGAGGTGAATTTTTAAAAACAGTGCATCTATATCTCAAAACGTTTAAAGTTTACAGATGTAAAAATAGGTATTTAGAATCTTCATTAAAAATAAAGAAACACGTATTTTTTTGTTTTCGGAAAATCCCAATAGGAGGGGTGAAAAGGGGTGAAAATGGATTGAATGCCTTTAATGAGGATACTTATATCTCAGAAACTGAAGATATTACAGACCTGAAAATTGGTACCTTTGATCTCTTTTAAAAATAAAGAAACACGTATTTTTTTGTTTTCGGAAAATCCCAATAGGAGGGGTGAAAAGGGGTGAAAATGGATTGAATGCCTTTAACGAGGCTACTTATATTTCAGAACCTGAAGATATTACAGACCTGAAAATTGGTATTGGGGATCCACTTTAAAAATAAGGAAACACGTATATTTTCGTTTTTGAAAAATCCGGATAATGGGGGGTGAAAAGGGGGGTGAATTTTTTAAATGATTGTGTCTATATCTTAAAACTTTAAAAGTTTACAGATGTAAAAATTGGTATTTAGAATCTCCTTTAAAAGTAAAGTAATAAGTATTTTTTCGTTTTCTGTAAATCCCAATAGGAGGGGTGTAAAAGGGTGAATAGTGGGTTGAATGCTTTTAATGAGGATACATATATATCAGAAACTGAATATATTACAGAACTAGAAATTTGTATATGGGACCTCCTTTAAAAATAAAGAAACGCGTATTCTCGGAAAATCCAATGAAGGGGGGGGGGAAGAATTCTAAAATTAATTGACTTAATTGTATGAGAATACATACATCTAATAAAAATTAAAGTTGTTACGGACGTGCAAATTGGTATTTTGATCTCCTTTAAAAACAAAGAAATACGCGTTTTGTGGGGGAAACCATCTTGGGGGGCGGGAGTGGAAAGGAGTTGAATTCCTTTCATGAGGACACATAAATCAAAAACTGAAGAAGTTAGAGTCTGATAATTGCTATTTAGAAGATCCTTTACTATTAAAGAAACAAGTATTTTTCGCCGGAAAATTCACTTGATGGGGGGGGGGAGGAGTGTGAAAGTGAAAAAAAAGTGAATTTTTTAATCTGAAAACTGAAGGTAATGGACTTAAACAATGGTGTTTGGAATCTCCTTTAAAAATAAAGAAACACGCCTTCTTTTAGTTTTTTTTGGGGGGGGGGGGGGGTGTAAATAAACTTAACGGTGGTGGGGTGTAAAAGGAGTTGAGACCAATCGATTTTACTGTTCATAATGTATTTATAAGGAGCCTCCGTTGCTCAGGCGGCAGCCTCTCACAGCTGGGTTCCGTGGTTCAAATCCCGGTCTCTCCACGTGACATTGGTGCTGGACAAAACGGAGGTGGGACAGGTTTTTCTCCGGATACTCCGGTTTTCCCTGTCATCATTCATTCCAGCAACACTGTCCAATACCATTTCATTTCATTTGTCTAGTTTAGTTAGTGATACTTTAGTTGCTTTAATTGTACTTTAGGTTGTAAAGATTTCATATGTTTAAATTTTATGTAAAATATACATTGTATATACATGAAGTGGTTAAGTGTAAGAAAGGGCCGGGAGCCCTAACTTCGCCACAATAAAGACGCTTTAATTAATAATAATAATAATCCATTAATCATTGCCCCAGAGGAGTGCGTCAGGTTTCGGCTGCCGGCACAATTCCTATTGTCGCCGCTAGATGGGGGCTTTATTCATTCCATTCCTGACCCTGTCGAACGACTGGAAACAGGCTGTAGATTTTCGATCTACTTATTCTGATCATAAACCGATCATTTTAAATCTATCCTGGGTTCGTTTTCAACAGCCATCTTTTCCTTCGGAGAACGTTCTTAGATTACAGTAGAATCTCCTTGCATATAAATAAAAATGTAAACACATTTCAAATAAACGATAGGAATGAGATTGACCGTCAAATTTTTCACCTCTATAATAAGGTCAATAATGCACGGAAGTATGTCATTCGTATGGCCAGAAATCCCCCACACTTGCCTACGCGCGACAATGGTGCTGGTCACAATCTCAACAATAACAATGGCAGCAGATGTAATTTACCGCCAAGTAGCGGTCTTGCATCTCACTGTTGGGTCCAGAACATGTATAATAATAATAATAATAATAATAATAATAATAATAATAATAATAATAATAATAATAATAATAATGTTCTGAACTGTCGTCAAATGTGCGGACCGCGCTGGAAACGGCTCCTGGACGAGTAATGACTAAGAATGCAGTCCCGTTGCGGGTTCAGAACCGCCAAGGCACCCAAGACGACACCACGCTGGATCTCCTGAAGGATTGCATCCATATTAAAGATGTTTATAGGAAAAGATGGCAAAGATTTAGGGGCGCAACTGACCGGGTGGAATACCTGGACCTAGCCCTGGAAATACGAAATCATAATAATAATGATATTTGCTTTACGTCCCACTAACTGCTTTTACGGTATTCGGAGACACCGAGGTGCCGGAATTTAGTCCCGCAGGAGTTCTTTTACGTGCCAGTAAATCTACCGACACGAGGCTATCGTATTTGAGCACCTTCAAATACCACCCGACTGAGCCAGGATCGAACCTGCCAAGTTGGGGTTAGAAGGCCAGCGCCTTAACCATCTGAGCCACTCAGCCCGGCAAAGTATGAAATCAATTGCTGGAAAGAAAGATTGAAAAAATGGAGGGAGACTTGCCGTAATCTATTAGAAAACGAGTCAGATCGCAAATTTTGGCGGATTATATATATAAAACAATAAGCATTTAATTATAAATTTCAGTATAATACCGTAGCGAAGCACGGGTACCTTGCTAGTACATACATAAATACATCTTCATTATAAACTGTTATGCCTCTCAACATGTAGTGTGCAAGCCTTTTCATATCCCATCGTCGCCATAAGACCTATCTGTATCGGTGGGACGTAAAGCCAATTTAAATAAAAGAGAAGATGGCACTTGAAGAAGAATTAGTACCAACAATTATTCTCGCTACTTTCATATCTGATACTTAACATATACAGAGTCCCATAAGCTTTCACACCCGTTTCTCAAGCAGATATTCCAATATTAACGATAAATAACATCTCAGAATTGAATCATGAAATGGAAGTTCCTAAGAATAAATTATTCGATTTTTCCTTGAGCTGCATAAATCTCAGACTAGCATATTTGCAATATCTTATATACGGAGGCATGCACAGAACTAGTGTTGCATTTCATATGAGGGTACACCTATTTGTGAAGGTACTATATGTGTTAAATTATGTTGTACACGTTTTCAAAGAGATGTTATAGAGGTATATTGAATATTGTGTTCAGTATAGTCGTCATATTGAAATAAAAAAGGATCATATAAGAAGTGCATTGTGGAGTTTCTCTTAATAGGCCTATTCTATCGAGTTTTGTTGAGTTCTTTGTGACTTATTCTGACTATACAATTTATGATAGTAAGAAATAATTACATTTATTTGTAAGAAGTATGAATCGGATGTTTCTTTAAAGACCACATACATTGTGGCTGCCAAGTTCATTTTAGAAAAGCGAGTGTACATCGGACTCTCATAACCAGCTTCATACAGAAGACATATTTTAAAATACGCCTATATCCAGTGCCAATGTAATATAATCCAGTTAACCATCCTCTTTAAATATTACATAAGAAACATGTTTGGTATGAAACTTAACTTCTTACGTTTCTGACATAATAATAATAATAATAATAATAATAATAATAATAATAATAATAATAATAATAATAATAATAATAATAATAATAATAATAATAATAATAAACTAATTGTTACCATGTTTCAATGGCGCAGACAGGGAAAAAAGCGTTGCTGGACAAAGCTATAATCAATTTTACATTTCGATAACAATAGCTATTGAAATATATTATCTTTCTTTTCTTACTGGACGATATATTAAAAACAACAATAACACAAGATTTAACAAGAAGGAAACGTTAACAAGAAATAACAGCAGAGTTAAGCAGCGCAGTCAATTACAAACAGGGAAGATAGGACTCCCATTTCTTACAAATCACTCAATGACAATCGGACAAATAGGTCTTGTACATTAAAACATTCTTGGTATAGCCCTTTCAAATAAGGTACCCTAGCAGAGGGAAAATAGAATTTTGCAGTCTGAAGAAGAATCCGTAACTTCTAGTACAAAGTTACTAAGAGGAGAATCGAAACCTCAATTTTAGAGTTACTTTTAAACCAAGAAAGGTCTCGAAACCAGGTAACAAATTATTTTACATATTACACTTTAGAAATTCCTTGTATGGGAGCCACGTTCGAAAGATGAATCGAAAGATCCAAATATTTACAGGAGCCGAAGCACATACTACACGGCCAAGAAAAGAAATAAACAAAAGTTAAACGGAAAGGCCGAGAACAAACTTAAAATGGATGCTGAAAACAACTCAAACGCTCCTAATTCAAGACTTAAGATAAAACCTAACAGATCATAGGGACCGATGATGTAGTAGATAAGCCATTCTACTTGGTAACTAACGAAGAAAGTTTAAGTCCAAAATGAGGGTAGAGAAATTTAGAAATTAAAGTCAAGATAAGAAAGCGAAGAAAGGAAACAAGGGTAGACACACGTACGTCCTTACATTTTACAAAGTCCCCATGTGAGGGCATTACATGAAGTTCGTAGACATCCTAGGAAACTTACATTTTTAACACAGAAAAAGCCTAAATTTAAAGTAAACGCATGTCGACTTAACCGTTGCGCTGGAATCGTCGCTTTACGACACGTAGTTATATTTCACATGGTTAGATAACGTTCTGCTATACCTCATACCAGCCGTGAACCTCTGCGACGGCTCCATAAGGAGACCTGCTGGAAAACCTACTGGGTCAATCGAAAACTGAATAAACGCCAGAATGTATCATGAAACCTCTCGTAGTCCCTATCTGGCCGATTAGCGAATAAAAAATAAAAATAAAATAAATAAATAAATAAATAAATAAATAAATAAATAAATAAATAAATAAATAAATAAATAAATAAATAAATAAATAAATAAATAAATAAATAAATTCGTACGTTCCTCATCGCCAGATGTTTCATTACAGGCTTGTGTCAATGTAATACACCTCTCAATGTCATATGTCACGTACACATGTTATGTGGCCCTCCTAGATTGATTCTGATGGTTCAGTCAGCTTCCACTTCGAACGCTAGCGCTATGCCACGTCTGGGGAGCCATCTGGTGACGAATTAACGTACCATTTCCACTTCTATTATAACGTCTAAATAATGTATTTATTTATTTATTTATTTATTTATTTATTTATTTATTTATTTATTTATTTATTTATTTATTTATTTATTTATTTATTGTATGAGCGCTGTTACAGTGTGCAGGTATTTTAATTTGACACAATTTAGGCTACCTGCGCGTCAATATCGATGTTCCATTTCACTCTACCAGATGACAGAATAAACCAAACGCTTGTCAGGCGATCAATCGCTTATTTTAAAGTCTGCTGGGAAAAAAACAAATGTGACCCCGGAGATCTTGTACATGCCGACGTCGTACGCTGTCTTCTGCCGGTCAAATGGATTTTTTCAGCCCTTCAAAAATCCGACAACCTCTGTCAGCTTTGAACCCGTGATCTCGGGATCCAGAGGCTGGCACTCTACCATCGATTCATAGATGTTGAAATCTGCTTTTTTTAATTTATTTTTTTACCTTTCACTATTATTATTTCGACTCGGTGTTTTACAAATTCGTACGTTCCTCATGGCCACATGTTTCATTCCAGGCTTGTGTCAATATCATACACCTGTCAATGTCATATGCTACTTACAGATGTTATGTGAACCTCTTAGACTGATTCTGATGTCTCGATCAGCTTCCGCTTCGAACGCTAGCGCTATGCCACGTCTGGGGAGCCATCTGGTGACGAATGAACGTACCATTTTCCTTCTATTATAACGTCTAAATTTAAAGAGTCATTGTTTAAAAGAAGCCTTTCTCGTGGGCAGTCGACATTTTCTTCTGATGACGCAGAGCACAGTTTTCTGCGAAACGTAAAGAATTTCACATTATTTTCGTAACAAGGCATAAGCCCAATAGTCTATACAGTATCACGTCTTGTTATTCTTATTCATGTTCATCCTTTTGCTTACAAATATATTCCTTTAAATTCATCCCCATTCTTTCCAACGTCCTCACTCTGTACATATCGAGCCACTGTTTTACAACAATGATGTTACTTGTTTAACGCCCCTTTAATTGCTGTAGATTATAAGAGACGAGAGGGTGCAGGAATTTTACTCCGTAGGAGTTTATGTATAAAGGCACCGACACAGACTCTTACCATCACAATGTTTATCATCCACAGAAATGCACCTTCTTTTCTTGCTAGTGGCTTTACGTCGCACCGACACAGATAGGTCTTATGCCGACGATGGGATTGGAAAGGGCTAGGAGTGGGAAGGAAGCGGCCGTGGCTTTAATTAAGGAACAGCCCCAGCATTTGCCTGGTGTGAAAATGGGAAACCATGGAAAACCATTTTCAGGGCTACCAACAGTGGGATTCGAACCCAATATCTCCTGGATGCAAGCTCACAGCTGCGCGCTCGTAACCATACGGCCAGCTCGCCCGGTAAAATGCACTTTTTTTTTTTTTGCTATTGGCTTTACGTCGCACCGACACAGATATGTCTTATGGCGACGATGAGACAGGAAAGGGCTAGGACTGTGGAAGGAAGCGGCCGTGGCCTTAATTACGGTACAGCCCCAGCATTTGCCTGGTGTGAAAATGGGAAACCACGCAAAACCATCTTCAGAGCTGCCGACAGTGGGTTTCGAACCTACAGTCTCGCCACACTTAAGCGACTGCAGCTATCGAGCTCGCAAATGCACCTTTTAAAACTGCTGTTCTAATACTTGATGTTCTTCATGATTCTAAGTTCTTTTCGAAGATAATAACTTTTTTCATACATGTCGAAGTACTCAGTACAGTATTCTGGTTCACGTAGTTCGAGTACGTGTTAAAAACTCGCTCCCAGCGTTTAAACTAAAGTAATACTTATTGGATTCCCACTGTTGACTGTACACGGTTGTGAACGACTCGGGCAGCCTGCACAAACAGCATCTTTTCATCTGATGAACACAGAGCTTTCAAATGTACACACAATAGTGTTTGTTGATAGTCTGTTGAATGAAAAACATTTTATTGCTTTTCTTCGAAGTGATATGAATGTCGGGTCATAAAATCAAGCGTGAGTTCAAACATGTTTCCCGATTTATTTCCCAAAAGTCAACATTATTTTCAAATCGGATGCTCTCTTTTTTTGTTTTTGTAGATTCTCATCTGTAGATGGCAGCATCAGAAACAGAGCCATATGCTCATGTTCAACATGAAAAAGCTTTATGGTTCCACTTTTTTTTATTATTTCCAGTGGGATAAATCAAATTGACTCTCAATAGTCAAATGCACCGTACACACATATAGTATCCGTAGTTTATTTTTGGGAATGTGTTTATGGAGTGAGAGAAAGTTTGATGGTGGGGATAGGAGTGGGGTGAGAATGATGCAGCGCGTAGTAAATTGATGGTAAGCTATTGTGGTCAGTGTAATGAAACTTGGACGATAAAGTGAGTAGCCAGCACTGTAAATCTGGACGGTATGATCTGATAACAGAGCCCAACGAGAGGTCATTAATTATATGGTGAGTGAGCTGGAACCAGAGGAACACTGATTGAGTGAAGAGGGGAAGAGAAAATAACCTACTACGTAGTTATATGACACCACGATACGGAACGGAGAGAACGAGTCATAAGTAGGGGATTATATCAGCATATGGATTTCACCGTTTTTAACATCCGCTCGGAGCAGAGCTCAAAGCATCCCGTGATAATCTTGTCTATTTAGCTGCGATTTAAGCAGCGTCCTCCGCCTCTTCGTATTTCGCAGGCAGGCGATCTCAAGGAATGTCTTCGAGAAGTTGTTCTTGGTTTCCCCCGCGGTACGTTTGTCTAGTATTTTATCTTCAATGCCCTGAGTCACCAAACTGCCATACCGGATCCCATGGCCTATCCACATTATCTGCAACTGCCTAATTCGGCTCAAGAGCTGCTTCCTCTCTTGAACACCGTCCAGCACCTAAGCGTTGGTCAACTACCTCGTCCAAACTTACTTTTTTGCATTTGACGAGAACAACACATCCCGAAAATGTCAATTATTTTGAAGTCTTTGTTATTCAGCATCGGTCGGCAGTTACAAAGAAGGCTTCGGCCTACAAGTGGCCACGGATAGTCCGTCGTCTGACAGCTTAGCACTCAGACCGACCAATCGAATAGAGGAGCGGTAGCTGAGGCTTTACCGTAGCTCTACGCCTCCACATTTGGCAGGTGGACGGGCTGGTTCCGACTGTCAGCTGTCCTGAGCATGGTTTTCCGTGGTTTCCCATTCTCCTGCACTAAGGCGAATGTCGGGTTAGTTTCTAATACTGGACACTGCCACCAACCGCTCACATTCACCACACATCTCCTGGCCTGAGAAATAGCGTCACCGTCCAAGAGGCCCGTCTCCCCATTCAGGGCAGGAATGAAAACAATGTTGTAGTAGTATTAGTAGTAGTAGTAGTAGTAGTAGTAGTAGAAGAAGAAGAAGAAGAAGAAGAATGAGGAGGATGATTCTCGGCCAGGTCAGGGATTTATACCTGGATCTGAGGGCTGGTTCGAGGTCCACTCAGCCTACGTGATTACAATTGAGGAGTTATTTGACGGTGAGATGGCAGCGCCGGTCAAGAAAGCCATGAATAACGGCCGCGAGGATTCGTCATGCTGACCACACGACACCTCATAATCTGCAGGCCTTCGACCTGAGCAGTGGTCACTTGGTAGGCCAAGGCCCTTCGGGGCTGTTGCACCATGGTGTTTGGTTTTGGTAGTAGTAGTAGTAGTAGTAGTAGCAGTAGTAAGAGTTCAGCACGTAGGTTTGTGCAGCACAGCGTTATAGACCAAACATATGGTTTCATTATCCGTTTACATTATTTGAGAGGCATTAAATTTTGTCCTAATGACGAATATTTGTCACAGAATGCTTGCTTTATCACAGTAATTCGAGTCCTTGGCATGAGGAACTAAAAGTTTATCACTATCAGAGCTTGCCTTTGACAATAACAAAATGCCAAAAGTTATCGTAAAAGTATTAATACAGTTTCTTACGCACCTGTCTCCAGCGACGAATGGTATGAAGGTTTCGGTAATAGACTTCATTGGTGCATGCGTTTTGGTGGGCTTAGCTAAAGGATATGTAAACAAAATCTTTCTGAGACTGTGGAGAACACAACAGGAAACCAACTCACTCCACATTTTTCTTCTCTACTTCTTGAATGACGCCTAGGCATTGCAAGAGAACTGATGGTGGAAATTTTGGTAATCCGACCAGGCTTCGGGGTGAGAATACATCTATTTATATAAAATAACATGTCCTGACTAATTAACTGACTGATTTATCATCGCCGAGCCAAAACTATTGGACATAAAGAAGTGAAATTTTGGGGATACATTTCTATTAACGTGTAGGTGCTCACTAAGGAAGGATTATTGGATATCCCGCCGCTAAAAGGGTGAAACGGGGGTTGAACTGTTTACAGATGTAAAAATTTGTATTTGCAATCTCCTTTAAAAATAAAGAAAAAGTTTTTTTTTGTTTTCGGAAAATACCATTAAGGGGGTGTGTGAAAAAATGTGAAAAATGAGTTGAGTATCTTTTATGAGGGTACTTATATCTCAAAAATTGAAGATGTTATAGACATGAAAATTGATCTCCTTTAAAAATACTGAAACACGTATATTTTTGTTTTTGGTAAATCGAATTAATGGGGGTGAACAGGATTGATAAAGGGGAGTGAATTTAAAAAAAAAATACCATATCTACAGTATATCTCTGAAACGTAATAAGTTACAGACGTGAAAATTGGTACTTGCAATTTCCTCTAAAAGTAAAGAAACAGATTATTTGCTTTCGGAAAATTCACATAAGGGGAACTGAAAAAGTGGGTTAATTTTTAAATTAAGCATATATTCAGTATCTCAAGAACTTAATATGTTACAGACGTGAAAATTGGTATTTTTAATCTCCTGTTAAAATAAAGAAACATGTAATAACTTTGTTTTCGGAAAAAACACTCAAGGGGGGTAAAGAGGACTGAAAAGAGGTTGAATTATTTTTATTAGGATAGTGATATCTGAGAAGCTGAAAATGTTACAGGCGTAAAAATTGGCATTTGAAATCTCATTTAAAAATAAGGAAACACGCCTTTTGTGGGGGGAAATCAACTTGGGGGGCGGGGAGTTGAAAAAGGAGACAAATTACTTTGATGAGGATAAATATATCTCAAAAACTGAAAATGTTACAGTCGTGATATTTGGTAATTGTAAGCTTCTTTATAAACGAAGAAACAATAATTTTTTTGTTTTCGGAAAATTCAGTTAAGCGGGGAGGGCGAAAGGAAGTGAAGAACTTGAATGCTTTTTATGGGGATACTTATATCTCGAAACCTGAACTTTACAGGCGTGAACATTTTTATTTTGAATCTCCTTTAAAAATAAAGTAAAACGTATTGAGAGGGGTCAACTTTACCGGTGAGATTAAAAAGGAGTTGAAATCTTTGAATGAGGATACTTTTATCTCAAAAACTGAAGATGTTACAGGCAGGAAACTTTGTATTTGGAACGTTTTTTCAATGTAAAGAAACACGTGTTCTTTCTTTTTCGGAAAATCCACTTAAGATGTTGTGGATGAATTGAAAAATTAATTAAATTCTTTGTATGAGGATACTTATATCTCAAAAAAGAAAGATGTTAAAGACGTAAAAATTGATATTTGGATGCCCCTTTGAAAATAAAGAAACAATAAAAAATTGAAAAACTAGTTGAATTATTTGTATGGCGATACCTATATCTCAAAAACTGAAGATGTTACAGACTTGAAAGTTGATATTTTGAATTTCCTTTCAAAATAAAGAAACATGTATTTTTATTTTTGCTTTTGGAAAGTCCAGTTGAGGGGGGACGTGGTGGAAACAAGTGAAGAAGAATTTGAGTATTTTTTATGAAGATACTTACATTTCAAAAACTGAAGAGGTTACAACCTTGTACTTGGGATATCCTTTACTAATGAAAAACACTTTTTTGTTTTCAGAAAATCCAGTTAAGGGGCTGAAACGAATTGAAAAAGTGAGTGAATTTTAAAAAAAGATTAGTGGTACCGTATATCTACATTATATGTCAAAAACGTAACATGTTACAAACTTGAAACTTGGTATTTGGCATGTGCTTTAAAAATACAGGAACATACATTTTTTTCCGAAAAGGCACTGAAATGGCGTATGGCTTTTAGTGCCGGGAGTGTCCGAGGACAAGTTCGGCTTGCCAGGTGCAGGTATTTTGATTTGACTCACGTAGGCGACCTGCGCGTCGTGATGAGGATGAAATAATGATGAAGACGACACATACACCCAGCCCCTGTGCCAGAGAAATTAACCAATGATGGTTAAAATTCCCGACCCTGCCGGAAATCGAACTCGGGACCCCTGTGACAAATGTCCAGCATGCTAACCATTTAGCCATGGAGCCTGACGGAAAAGGCAGTTAAGTGGGGTGAAAAGAAGTGAATTATAGTTTCATTATTTTTATGAGTATACATAAATCTCAAAAAGTAAAGATGTTACAGACGTGAAGATTGTTATTTGGAATTTCTTTTAAAAATTAAGATACATGAATATTTTTTGTTTCCGGAAAATACACTTAAAGGGGGTAGAGGTGAGGGTGTAGAAGGATTGATAAAAGGGTTGAATTCTTTTCATGAGGATACTTATATCTCAAACCTAAAAGTATTACAGACGTAGAGATAGGTACTGTATATGGAATTCCCTTTAAAAATAAAGAAACCTCTTTTGTTTTTGTTTCTTCGACTTGAGGGAAGACTGTATCTCACATGTACAGTTCTATGTTGGATGGTCATCTTAGCCCCAAAGGGCAATACCACAATCGTGGTTTACAAAGAGTTTCTGGGGTAAATAAAACTCAATTTTCCGGTGGGTTTTTATACTTTAGGGAATTTTGCATAATATCTTGGTACAGCATAGAGGAACGATTACTTTTATCAAATTAGGGAATCCACGCGAGCGAAGCCACGGGAAACTGCCAGCACATACATAAATAAGAGCTTGATATACAACTCACTGTATACCTGAATTTATTTCATTTTACATCCATAACTACACTAAGAATATACAGTAGTTTGGCACATTTTTGCTTTCCAACTCTGTACTGGCCTCTTGTTCGTCAAACATATCCGTCTTAACTTCAAGAATATGCCGGGCTCAATTCTTCAAACGGAGGAATACTGGCTTGCTGAGCCCGAATTCGGGGCTTCATTCCTGACACAGTCCGGTGGTGTTTGAGATTGATCGAATACGCCAGCCTTATGTCGATGGATTAGCCCGCACTTACATGACATCCTGACGAACAAAATGCCGGCATCTCGGTGTATACAGAAACAACAAAGGTAGTTACTGGGACATATATATATTACTTTTATTATTAATTGCCAACGTCCGTAGCCGTGTTGAAACACCGGATCCCGTGAGCTCTCCGAAGTTAAGCAACATTGGGCGTGGTCAGGAGTTGGATGGGTTGCCACGCGCTGTTGGTGGGGGGTAAGGGAATGGAGGAGCGAAAAGGAACTGGCCACCCTAACGCATGCAAACTCCGGCTCAGGAACACCTCTACGGAGGTTCGGACCTGCCTTCGGGCAGAATAACCCTTACCTTACCTATTATTAGTTAATTGGTTAATAATAACCCAGCCAGTTTAGGCCCACTGTTGGGGAGATAGGCAGTGCCTGTCATTAGCCAGGTCAAATGGGGAGTGATAGAGGAGTAACACCTATTGAAATAACGAGACAACATATGGCACAGACAAGGCAAAACTGCTGTTTAGCAGTATGGTGTTCCCGGGCTGAGTGGCTCAGACGGTTAAGGCGCTGGCCTTCTGACCCCAACTTGGCAGGTTCGATCCTGGCTCAGTCCGGTGGTATTTGAAGGTGCTCAAATACGACAGCCTCGTGTCGGTAGATTTACTGGCACGTAAAAGAACTCCTGCGGGACTAAATTCCGGCACCTCGGCGTCTCCCAAAACCGTAAAAGAGTAGTTAGTGGGACGTAAAGCAAATAACATTATTAGTATGGTGTTGGGTCTGTGAGGCCTAGAGGAAGAAAACCCCGATCACAAATAACCTGGTCAATCAGGTTGGTGTTTGTTTGTTTGTTTCCTCGGCGTGCGACAAAAAAGACTGCTGAAAGAACCAAAAGGTAGGAAAGCCGAACAGATAAATATCCGACGACAAAGTCAATGTAATAGGACTATGAAAATTGGACGTGGAATGTACAAGGTCTTGCAACAAAACTGGACACAATCCCACTCGAACAGGAAAAAAAGAACATAGATATAACAGATTTTACAGAAACAAGGAAAGGAGGTTTAAACGAAGAGAATACGGAAAAATGTGTACATTTCTGGAGAGGCATTTATAAATACAAAAGAGCCGAATCAGTTGAATCAATTTTAATAATAAAAAAATGAAAACTTGAAATTCGTTTACGAGAGAATACTATTAATAGAACTGTTGTTTTTGGAAGAGAAATGGTTATAGTAGGAACATACGCCAACTATCAGTGCGTAAGACAACATCTCTAACAGTGTACAATAATGTAGATTACATAGCAACTAGATAAACAGACTCCACTAAAACGCTAGATGTAAAAATATGTCAAGGTACTGAATGTGGATATAATTACCATTTCATACAAGGACAATTCAGGCTATTACATAAATGGAGGTTGAATAATAAATGTGAGTTGTAAATGCTGAAGAAAAGACAGAATATATTTATGATTACACAGTGAAGGATGTAAGAAAGGTAAAACACACACACTTCCTTAAATATCACCCGGATCATTTTCATGTCTAGTTACAAACGACAGTGTCAAAGGTTGACAGTGTCATGATGAAAGTTGGCTAGCACAGTATGTTCCGACACTGAGCCAGAGTGTGTTATGAAATTTGAACACACAACGAAATACAGACAGGTAGCCCCAGCTCTATGTTACGGTAGTATCACGCCGTAGTTTCAAGGGTTTGAGTACAATATATTCATCCCTGATTTACACTGTATTAAATAATATGAAACTGCAAAGCTATACCAAACCTAAGTAACAAATGCATCGGAAGAAAATTCATATACATAAAATAGAATACTACCCTCATGATCACAAGAAGGAACTGTTATATCACTGATGATTACGATAGTTCTCACACTTGTTCATTTCAACCTCAACCGTTTCCTCAAGTGGTGATTATATTGACATAATTTTCGTCCTAATTCCTCCAACAGCTATATCTATCCATACCTGTCATTGAAATGCGTGTATAACCAAAACTACGTTGCGTTCCACAGTGCTCCTACCACAAATTCTACATTTCCCCTTTCCCCTTTTCGCGCAACAACACAACACGGTCTCCTATCTTTCTCCACTATCTCATTTTACTCGAACAATCGGCAACTCCTAACACGTTCTCTTTGTTGACTGAGCCACTTCTAATTTCTTCCTTTAGTCTTGTAAATATTGATGGCACCCCATCGAATTCCATTCCATTCCGTTCGCCAAGTTATTTCGACGGAGTCCCTGGCCTGTCAAGAGGTAGTGGGACACCGTCACTCCCATAGGTCTAAGGCTTGCTTAAAGCATTCTGGGCTCCGAACATTTCTGTGAAGCATGGTTCTACCTTACTTACACACAGTTCCAGTGGAAACCTCTCATCTAACGGTTTAGGGACCACCGGCGGCATGTATGTTCCTAGCCGCCTGAACAAACTGAGGGCTATGACTCAGAATTCTTTACTCCTCATATACAGCACAAACAGCAAACCACACTGCCAACCACAACCAAAACACGCAACAGTAACTACATCCCCCCACAAAGGTTTGGCGTCATGAAGGGCATTCCAGCCATAAAACAAGGCGAAATCCACATGCGTGATACAGTCCACACCCGCGACCTCACCGGGTATGGAAAAATGGTGGAAGAAGAAGAATTGCCATCTAATTAATTTGTCACGTTGTGAGTTCGTTCTTTACTCGCGTCACATATATTTGAACCTTATGTCATGACTAAACGATCAACAGAAAATCTTGCGCCGGGCTGAGTGGTTCAGACGGTTGAGGCGCTGGCCTTCTGACCTCAACTTGGCAGTTCGATCCTGGCTCAGTCCGGTGGTATTTGAAGGAGCTCAAATAGGTCAGACCGGGCGAGTTGGTCGTGCGGTTAGAGGCGCGCGGCTGCGAGCTTGCATCCAGGAGATAGTGGGTTCAAATCCCACTGTCGGCAGCCATGAAGATGGTTTTCCGTGGTTTGCCATTTTCACATCAGGCAAATGCTCTGGCTGTATCTTAATTAAGGCCAAGGCCGCTTCTTTCCAATTCCTAGGCCATTCCTCTCCCATTATCGCCACAAGACCTCTCTGTGTCGGTGCGACGTAAAGCCACTAGCAAATAGGTCAGCCTCGTGTCGATAGATTTACCTCGGTGTCTCCGAAAACCGTCAAAATAGTAGTTAGTGGGACGTAAAAACTATGACATAATTATTACTAGAAAATCATGCCGTAAAAATATATACCTTTGACTTACAACCCTCCATTGCTAACTTCTAGGGACCATTTGACGAGATAGTACTCTACATCTGATTCCCTGTCCGACTTGTTGGCTGAATGGTCAGCGTATTGTCCTTCGGTTCAGAGGGTCCCGGGTTCGATTCCCGGCCAGGTCGGGGATTTTAACCTTCATTGGTTAATTCCAATGGCCCGGGGGCTGGGTGTTTGTGCTGTCCCCAACATCCCTGCAACTCACACACCACACATAACACTATACTCCACCACAATTACACGCAGTTACCTCACATGGTAGAAATAGCCACACAAAATTATTATAATTATCTGATTCCCTTTTAATGGATAAGGAAACGCTACTTCGTAAAGTGAGCTAGAATTCACAGAAAGTGACGGTATAACAAGCTACAAGCTGTACGCTAATGAGATAAAGACTATTTGGTTACGTAAAAACGCGACTATAAGGCGAAACGTTTAATTTTTAAACCAATTTTGCATAATGCTCGCGTTGAGGTTTGATGAGGCTGTCAATTATTTTCGATGTCATACCTATTTTGTTAATAATTTGTTCCGAGATTATCTAATCACCGGGTATTGCCGTGAACGATAGGTCGTGTTAACGCGTTGGAAATTGGCGAGAGAGAAAAAGTGCCAACAATAATACGGATGGGGGTGGGGGGATTGGGGAAATAAATTAGAGTAATAAGAAGAACAATCTGTGATGTGTGACGAAATAAAATGGAAGAAAACGGGATGGGGAGGTTATAGCTGGAAACGAGAGGCTAGAAGACGAATATTTGTTGTGTCTGATGAAAGTTTAAGTTGTACCATCTGTTGCTATGCATGTGTGTGTGTGTGTAGTGGTACGTCCTTCATATGAAAAGTTCTTATGAAATTCTAACGTAACTGCCGGCTAAAGAAAAAATGTAATATTGCCTCTCCAAAGACGCGCCAAGTGTGAACAATATAAAAAAGCAAACCGTTGATGGGGGAAAGAAAGGTATAACAAATGAAAAGACGGAGGGTGAGGAGTTATTTTACTACGGGACTGTATGGCAGTATAATGCTCGAGACAGCAAATACGGAAGGAACGCCTGTTAATACTTCCTGCAGCCGACTTATGAACATTGCGGTATATGAGTACTTTTCATTCGTAGTGGAATTTCGCGATTCATTATAGCAAAATACCATACCATTACCAACTATTATACTAATTAATTAACGTAACCACTGTACCACTACTACTATTACAAATTATAATAATAGTAATAATAATAATAGCTAATCCGTGAAACATTCACAAACATCACATGAAAAGTAAAATTTATGGGTGAAATATCTAAACCATTTAGAATAAATACAGGCGTAAGGCAAACTCTAGTCCTCTTCAACTGCATCCTGGAGTAAACGGTAAGAATTTGGAATGAAAAACTGAAAGAACACAAGCTTTCACCTATAACACTGCGAAGAAAGAACAGAAGTACTGAAATAAACTGTCGAGCGTTTGCAGATGATTTCGCCATTCTTTCAGAAAACTTGACAAATGCAGCAATACAAGTCATTCTCTTGGAAGGGGTGGCTAAGAGAACAGGTTTAAGAATTTCCGTAGAAAAAAAAGTGACTGTAACAATTATTTCCAAAATCTCCAGAACGTCTAATAACAGAATAAGTAAAATAAAGAAATTGAAATATTTGGGAGAAACAATCCAATAAAACGGTTTAGAAATATCCGCTGAGTAAGGAAGGATACACAAGATGGAAAGAGCATCCGGAACTAGGGATATCTACTACAAAAGGCGATTATCTAAAATCTTCAAAATGCAACACTTGAACACAGTAGTCAGACCAGAATGCCTATACGCGAGTGAATGTGCAGTGCTGAGTTACAAGTGTAGAAGTAATGGAAAGAATAATAATTATACGACTGTTCTCTAGGGTTCTCAGAAGTTCCTCTTAAGCCTATTCTCATGTTTATACGTACATTTTTTGCGGCCAGTATTCGGGAGATAGTAGGTTCGAACCCCACTGTCGGCAGCCTGAAAATGGTTTTCCGTGGTTTCCCAAATCATTTGGGAAGGAGATAAGCGATTTGTACCTGTTAGGAAGGGTAAAATGATTTTCACACAAGGCAAATACTGGGGCTATACCTTAATTAAGGCCACGGCCGCTTCCTTCCCACTCCTAGCCCTTCCCTGCCCCATTGTCGCCAAAAGACCTATCTGTGTCGGTGCGACGTAAAGCAACTAGCAAAAAAATAACAACGTACATTTCGACTTCCACCTATTAATACACTGTACTGCAAACTGTTTTCCTTATTTCCTTTGACTCCTTCTCGGAATTCAATTTTGAAATTAATTTCGACTACCAGTAAACTATTGCGTGCTGTTTAGCTGCGGCTGTACAGGCGTGCTCGGTTCACACGGAAGAGCGTGGGTTTGATTCCCCGTAAGGAAGATGCAAATTTAGAAACGATTTCTTCACTTCTGAAGAAGCAAATGGCCCTAAATTTCACTCAGTCTACGCGAAAAATTAATACGATATTAATTTCTGGGTTCAAATGCGACCGGGATTACAGCTAACCACTTTATTGCTGAATACTTTACTTTTCATTCCTACAAACGCTTCCATTGTCTGTAAGGAGATGGCTATACATTTTCTTGCTTCACAAAACTCTTGATCCCATGGAAACTACAGGCCAAAACTTTGGAAACAAACTTTCCCATAGGATAAAAAGTGATTACACTTGCGTACTTATGCTGTTCTGCTCTTGAGAAGCAACTTTAACCCCTCTACCCCGCACTCTCCGCCTCTAAACTAGTTTTTACTCTTCTAGTAGTCTTAGGGTATCAGATTATCTACGTTAGATCTTGGTTCTCGGTTAGGTACCTGCACAGTGTTTGCGAATTACAAGCTGTTTTATGTCGCATCGACACAGATAGGTCTTATGGCGCCCATGGGATACGAAAGGGCTAGGAGTGGAAAAGAAGCAACCGTGACCTTGATTGAGGTTCAACCCTTACATTTGCCTGATGTGAAAATGACAAACCGCCAAAAACCATCTTTGGAGCTACCGACAGTGGGATTTGAACCCACCATCACCCGAATGCAAACCGAATGCTTGACTAAAGGTCACTTCCTTGGTGAATTTAGACTATTTCCTTTAATACGTATTTCTATGCCAAAGCAAAAGAAAACTCCCTTATAGGTCTCCTTAGCGACTCCTAGGCTATTTGTAAGAGCTGATGTTGGAGCTGTTACCCTTCGAGGTGAAAGCATAACAGACAACATGCCTCTATCATTGCATTAGCATTTCACTCGTCGCCTAATATTCCAGCTCAGTTACTCCATTTTTGAAATTCTAGTCATTCAAAATTTCTACTCATACACTTTCACACCACTGTATATTAAGGTTTCCTGCCATGTTATGTGGGTAAATTGCGCTCACATTGAAAGATCTGGGAATTGAATGATTCTCGGCCTCTTGGCTAAGATCAAAGTATAATTAGCATTGTTTTATCGTTCTTCTTCTTCTTCCACTTATTTATCTGTTTACCCTCCAGGGTCGGTTTTTCCGTCGGACTCAGCGAGGGACCCCACCTCCACCGCCTCAAGGGCAGTGTCCTGGAGCTTCAGACTCTGGGTCGGGGGATACAACTGGGGAGGATGACCAGTGCCTCGCCAAGGCGGCCCCACCTGCTATGCTGAGCAGGGGTCTTGCGGGGGATGGGAAGATTGGAAAAGATAGAAAAGGAAGAGCGCAGGAAGCTGCCTTGGCCTTAAGTTAGGTACCATCTGGCATGTGCCAGGAGGAGGAGTAGGAAACCCCGGAAAACCACTTCCAGGATGGCTGAGGTGGGAATTGAAACCACCTCTACTCAGTTGACCTCCCGAGGCTGAGTGGACCCCGTTCCAGCCCTCGTACCACTTTTAAAATTTCGTGGCAGAGCCGGGAATCGAACCCGGGCCTCCAGGAGTGGCAGCTAATCACACTAACCACTACACCACAGAGGCAGACCTTATTGTTGTTAGAAAATAAATCGAAATAGATCAACATATAATTATACATATATTATGATATTACTATGATCGAGAGTATTTTGGGTGTGTTGTACTCTGGATATAAAGCAGTTCTTTTTGAGTCGCACCGACACAGATACGCCTTATGGCAACGATGGGACAGGAAAGGGCTAGGGTGGGAAGGAAACGACAGTGGCGTTCATTGAGGTACAGACCCAGTGTTCGCCTAGTGTGAAAATGGGAAACCACGAAAAATCATATTCAGGGCTTCCCGCTGGGTTTCGAACATACTATCACCCGTATGCATTCTAACAGCAACGTGACACAAACCAAGTAGTCACTCGCTCGGTAAGCAGAAAATTTGTATAAGAGCTGTTGAGGTTACAGCGAAGTCCGGGAATTTATCGCTCCCAGAAGATGTAAAATGCATGTGTTGCGTAGAAGTGGAATTCAAAGATGATCATAGTATATGGTCTAGAACAGTAGTTACAGCGTCATGAGAGCAAGTTCGAAGGATGCCTACAGAGAGATAACTCCCTATCGAAAGGAAGGATTCGAGAGATGATGAGTAGCAGAAAAGATTAAGTGATCAACACATGATACTGAAGTCATTCACTACTGAACATGGTTTGGTCTGACAGAACACACATAGAATGAAAATAAGTCACGCCTAGAGTCCGTGACTCGATTTTTCGCTCTCGGTGAAACATATACTATAAATTTCTAGACAGCACACACCTAGCAGGTGAAGATGTGTATGTGAAAAATTAGCTGTATTCGAGTACAAGTCAGAATGAATGTAATAATGGAAGTCGCAGAGAACACAATTGTGCCTTAAGTATGCTGTCCGCTATTTACTTATGGGTACATTATGCAGGGTGGTCGGAAACAACGAGACATGTGCGTTAGAAGATATGTCATACTAATAAATAATTTGAAAAATTAATCCGATATTTCACACCGTTCTTCTTTTATTAGCTTCTGAAGTTAGCCAATCAGATCACTTTGCGGGCTAATTCAAATGGGCTTTGCGAGGCGGTGTTGCTAAGTAGGTACGTTGCTTAATACCGTCTTGAGAGACATAACCGGTACCGAGAAATCAGCATAAACACAAACACACTGTCCGACTCGTTGGCTGAATGGTCATCGTACTGGCCTTCGGTTCAGAGGGACCCGGGTTCGATTCCTGGCCGGGTCGGGGATTTTAACCTTCATTGGTTAATTCCAGTGGCTCGGGGGCTGGGTGTTTGTGCTGTCCTCAACATCCCTGCAACTCACACACCACACATAACACTATCCTCCACCACCGTAACACGCAGTTACCTACACATGGCAGATGCCGCCCACCCTCATCGGAGGGTCTGCCTTACAAGGGCTGCACCCGGCTAGAAATAGCCACACGAAATTAAAAAAAAAAACACAAACACACTGTGGGTTTCAGCGGTTGTCACAGTCGCGCACTTGCTATGGCGCGATCCTGTAAGTACGAAAATTCGTCTTTCAATCCCTCCCTGGACGAAGTTCATTTCTTGCATTGGTATTCTCAAGCCCGTCTCAACCAACGTTCAGATATAGTAACACCGCCTCACAAAGCCCATTCATTTAAAGTCGCCCGCGAAGCGACCTGATTGGCTAAAGTCAGCAGCTGAAAAAATGACAAGGGCGCAAGATATCGGATGTTTTTCTCCAAATTATTTATCAGTATGACCAACCCATTGGCACTCATATAGCCGGTTCACATTGTTTCCGACTACCATGTATATTGTCACAATTTTCAGTCATATTTTCGACGAGCCCTTCTTCAACGGCGTACGCGTTCTGGGCCATCTTGCGAACTTTGTAGGTGAGAATGCGACACCTCAACTACCTGGTAAAGAGGAAAGCTTAACAGCACGTTCGTAACTTGAACATTAACGATCGTGACCTGTCTTCACCTTTCGACAAGTGGCCAATTATCATCTCCTTGTACAACTTCTCCCCGAGCTGTTCATTAGTCTCCGAGCCTGCGCCATTTATTGTAATCTCTCAGGAGTAGCTCTGGATGAGAGACAGCGGAAGTAGGCTGGAAACTAATGAATTCTCTCTCATGGCGTTTGCCTTTATGTCTGTTACGAACCATAGTAGCAGCGCAAGTACCACTTATTACCTCAAACAAAGGCACCCGTGGTTTGAATCCCGGTCAAAGCATGTGGGAATTTAGAAATAAAGAGCCACCTGAGGTTTCCATGACTTAGAGGAGGATATCTGCTGTGACGGTAATTTCCAAAGGTAACTCATGTTTAAATAAGTTTAAATATCCCAGCAAGTGGCTGTGAGCTACCATTCGGGAGATAGTGGTTTCCAACCCCACTGTCGTCAGCCCTGTAGATGGTGTTCCGTGGTTTCCCATTTTTACACCAGGCCAAGGCCGCTTCCTTCCCACTCCTAGCCCTTTCCTATCCCATAGTTGCCATAAGACCTGCTTGTGTCGTGCGACGGTAAAGCAGTTTATTAAAAAAGTTTATTATTTAAAGTAAATTAAGCCAAATGCTATTTTTTTGCTATTTGTTTTAAGTCGCACCGACACAGATAGGTCTTACAGCGACGATGGGACAGGAAAGGGCTAGGAGTGGGAAGGAAGCGGCCGTGGCCTTAATTAAGGTACAGCCCCAGCATTTTCCTGGTGTGAAAATGGGAAACCACGGAAAACCAAACTAAATGAAAGAGAGTAAATAATTTAGTTCGCATTATTTGTTACAGGCATCGTCCGGTTTACTGAAACGATTGGGAGTGCAACACCATCAGCAAGGATCTACCTCAGTTACAGTGAGGACTCAATGTCCAAGGTATCGTATCTTCTTTCACATTCAGTTCCTCATTATCTAAAATTGTCTTAGCTTACGAAATTAATTAATGTAATAGCAGAGACCTGACTTTTTGATTTCAAATACCAATCCGTATCTGATTCAGCCTGGGAGGAAATAGCAAAATACCTAAAAGGAGTTGTGTATTTCAGTATAGTCCTAGCCAAGAAGAACGCTTTTATAATAAGACGACGACCTACTAACAAATAACAGAAAATGCACAATCGGTTGTCTATGTCATCACTAGAATGATCAACAGATCCGATTTCCTTTTTGTCGTCGATTTCGCGGTTTGGTGCAGGAATTCCCGGAATCCGAAAGTAAGTTTGATGGCTCTGGAGTACATCATTAATCTCAATTAGAAGCTGATTGACTCCAAACACTTATCTGTGCCATCGAATGACATACTAACATAGAGACGCCTTAAAAAGACCTCACAGTTCAGGGGAAGGGGGGTTTAGAAGGGTTATTGACTGCGAGTTTCATGGCATAGGACGCTCCTTGTTCGATGGCTTTGCGCCACTGATTACTGTTTTCTGTTAAGTCATGAGCGTTGGCCGCTCCTCAAAATGTGAGGTAAATGTCTCCTCAGATAGGACCCGGTCAAAATTTTCGTTCGCTCATCGAGTGGAGGTAATGAATCACTGTGTGTATTTTGGCGGATATTAGGTAACTCCTCTGGGATTTATTGAAGAAACAACAACCCCCGTTAATCAATTAATAATAATAATGATAATAATAATAATAATATGACCTCAGCACTTGATTTGCATTCTCAAAACGGAGCTGCTGTGTTATCTCAATTGGTTTGTTGATCATCTCCTGTGGCGAAAGTTCGACATCGATTCAGAGAACGTAGAGTTGGTATTTAAGACTGCATCATTATTATTTTCTATAGAGTTGCAGTCACTTGAAATAAAAAATTATAATAGAAAAAATCCTTCTTATATCTCTGAAAATTGATAGTAATGGGAGGGATATTAATGAAGTTGTCTTATTTCTTTTTTACTAGCCGTTCAGGGTTATAATAAATCAGAATTTCAGTGATGAGGATATAGGACAGGTATAGGACTGGGAAGGAAGCGGCTGTGGCCTTTATTTGTGTGGTTTGAAAATCATGATTTTGGTTGCGAGTGTGTTTTTCTCTTTATTTTACGACGCACCTACTCGGGTCTTATGGCGACGATTGGATAGGACAAAAGAAAGCGTGGCCGTGGCCGTGGCCGTAACTAACTAAAGTATACCCCCAAAGTTTGCCCGGTGTGAAACTGGGAAACCATGGTTGCCGATGGTGTGATTCGAACCCTCCATTCTTCAAACGCAAAAGAAAGTTACTATTAAGTAAATACGGAATTAATTCGTAAATGTACAAAGATCCTTGATTTCAATGACAAGCATATTGTGTTAAGTATAGTGTCGGCAGAAAATGGAACGGTATGATGCTCTCTTTCTTTGGTCCCCACGCTGGTGTCAAATGTGCCATGTCCCCGCTCTCGGAGTTTGAGGCTATTGATCGTGTACACACAGAGAGCCCAACGTCCCTCAGAGACTCATCAATCATGACCTATAAATTAGTCCGACCGGCTCTCAGTTAAATAACACACTCGCCTACTAACAATACCAGACGTGAAACACAGCAGGATATTCAATTTACTGGGAATTTTTTTTTTAAATTCAGCATAACTCTCTTCAGAATTTTCTGACCGCTCTGTTTCTATATTTCTATACCGGAAACACGTCATTTAATGTAACATAAGGTCACCGTAAACTACAAGACAGGTTTAATTAATAACATCAGGGGTACCAGAATGAGGGAAGTTATATTTCTAAGTAAAGATACGATTATACAAATAGGCAAAAATAAAAAGGAGGGAAATAATGAATATAGTGTACCGACATCAAATGAAACGTTTGCATGATGCTTACTGAATACACTAACGAGATGGATACTAATCGAAATAGGAACGAGAGTTTGCTGGGGAAGAAAATATACCAAGTAAGAAGGTAACTGCAATAAAATCTTTAAAAAACCAGATCAGATGTAAGGCTTTTCAGGCGTTTGCTCTATTAACCAGCGTTTCGTCTTAGGTCTGACACTAGACTCATCAGAGTGGGATGTGTCAGACCCTACCCACTGACGCTGGGTGTATGCAGGGGAACTTGTCAGAAAATCTTTGCAACTGATCTGTTTTTTGACATGCTCTATTGGTGGAAAAATATCTAATTGGGAACATGCATCATTTTCAAAAATACTTTTTTTGAAAAGTACACCAATGAAATAGTACGTAAACGTATTACATTGTGGTATGTTGCCTTGTTTTCTACCATTAAAAAAATATTTAATAGTGCCTTTCCGCAAGGCGAGTGAAACGGCCTCTGACGTAAGCGGCGCGCTGTGACGTCACGATCCAGTACCGCATGGAGCTCTACCAGCCGTTGTGCATCAGCCGTCGCTAAAAGCCGATTGTTTATTATTCATGATCGCGAATAACTTCGAAATGACAGAAGAAAGGTTCAAAACAGCACAGTCAGACAATCTACCATGTATAGATGTCATTATTCTTGAAAAATGTGGCTTTTGTGGCCGCAAAAATTAGCGGATAACAAGCAAGTTTGTAAGTGGCGTCTTTTATATACGTGCAATGTACTGTAACCCATAGTATTAGGATAACAACGAACCTGGATAGAAATCGCATCACTTTCAACATTTCCTTCTAGACTGATTCCCCTATTAAAGAATAACATTACATTTTCGGGCTTTCAGCATTAGTAAAGTAAGAAATCGGATTTCAGCACTAACATAAACATATAGGTAGCATTATAGTACTAGTCCGCTTCTGTGGTGTAGTGGTTAATGTGTGCCACTCCTGGAGGCCCGGTTTCGATTCCCGGCTCTGCCATGAAAGTTGAAAACAAATAGTACGAGGGCTGGAACGGGGTCTACTCAGCCTCAGGAGGTCAACTGAGTAGAAGGGTTTCGAATCCCACCTCAGCCATCCTCGAAGTGGTTTTTCGTATTTTCCTACTTCTCCTCCAGGCACCTAAGGCCACGGCCGTTTCCTTCCCTCTTCCTTGTCTATCCCTTCCGATCCTCCCATTATCCAACAAGGCCCCTGTTGAGCATAACAGGTGAGGCCGCCTGGGCGAGGTAATGGCCCTCCTCATCAGTTTCATCACCATACTCAAAGTTTCACGTTCCAGGACACTGCCCTTGAAGTGGTAGAGGTGAAATCCCTCGCTGAGTCCGAGAGAAAACGAACCCTGAAGGATAAACTGATTAAGAAAGAAAGAAGGAAAGAAAGAAAGATCATAGTACTGTAGGTCTATAACCTATCATTTCTGAAAAAATATATATTTATGGTTGGGGCAACTGGCCTACCCACTTCCGGGGCCCATGAAAGAGAATTAAATAACTATGTGGAGGGAAAAATTTAAACATGATAAAGATAAATATGACTTCATCTAGTTTTCACAAGTTGGGCTGAGTGGTTCAGACGGTTGAGGTGCTGGCCTTCTGACCCCAACTTGGCAGGTTCGATCCTGGTTCAGTCCGGTGGTAGTTGAAGGTGCTCAAATACGTCAGCCTCGTGTCGGTAGATTTACTGCCACGTAAAAGAACTCCTGCAGGACTAAATTCCTGCACATCGGCGTCTCCGAAAATCGTAGAAGTAGTTAGCGGGGCGTGAAGCCAATAACATTAATTATATTTGGCTTTTAACAAGCTGAGCATATCAGGAAAGAAAAGTGTCCTGGTGACATTTTAATCGCTCAATACAGGAATGTCTTTGGGTGCTGTGACTTTTACCTTCTTTTTTTTGTTTTTGCTGTTTGCTTTACGTCACACCGTCACATCTAGGTCTTATGGCGACGATGGGACAGGAAAGGCCTAGGAATGGGAACAAAGCGGCCGTGGCCTTAGGTACAGCCTCAGCATTTGCCTGGTGTGAAAATGGGGAAACCACGGAAAAACATCTTCAGGGCTGCCAGCAGTGGGGTTCAAAACCTTCTATCTCCCGGATGCGAGCTCACAGCTGCGCGCTCCTAACCGCATGGCCAACTCGCGCGGTATTTTTACCCTTCGGTTTATTGACTTGGCTTGTATAATCTAAAACTTAGGCTAAGTTGGATAATATTTTAAACACCTACATCACTGTTTTCACCTGTGTGCAATTATGTTATTTATTTCATTAATATTATGATAATTATTACAATTGAGCATTGTTAACTTATAAGACCCCAACAGACAAGCATTGCTTTTGTGTAGAGTTATACATTTGCTAAATTCACGTTGTTTCCTTTCATGATGTACACGCCTATTCTTTGTTACATAATAGTGTATTTAGATATAGCCTAAATTTCTTTATCAATTAAGCTCTTCAATAAAGACATACATTACTGTCCCATGCCAAGATATATTGGTAGAATTAGAGCTGTCAAAATGGTTCATAACCCCTTTGATTTATTATCTTGACATGGATCATCCAAAACATAGGTTAGGTTTGGAGTATACTTTAATAATCAGCATTATTTAATGCACTGTTTATTACTTTCATATTCCAAGATGTAATTGAAGCATTTAAATAAAGCATCATACATTCAAATTTAAAGTTTTACTACTAGAACAGCTGACATGGAAAAGTGATTTGAAAATTCAAACAAATTCATCTTACGTTAGAATCTTCAAAAAAATAAACTGTAGACTTTTCCGATATATCACCAGCATTTCTCCGGCTCGCCAAAATCCATTTCTCCCTAGTTTTAGCGTCTTTGGAACATGTATAAACAATTTGTTTGGTATGGTATGCGATGTGCTATTGCACATCGGAACTCTACACCATTTATAAGTTTTCTGCCTCACTGTCTGCGCAGGATTCATTTTAAGTCTAAAATATACCACTTAGATTATTATCCGATGTATAGACCTTGAATTTAACTATACTAGACACTAACGTAAAGTAGAAATAGGCGAAGTGTATCCTGCTTCTCACAGCACACTATGTGTCATTTCGTCTGCTAATTCAGTCAACATGTACGATGACGTCAGACCAATGAGATCGCGTACTTGCGTGACGTGACATTTTCGTAGATTTTTATCATGTTTGGAGTTATTATTTGTACATTCTGATCACATTTTTGAATTCTGCATGAAATTTTGAATCAGATTAGAATATTTTTAATTAAAACCCCGGATCATGCATGTTCCCTATTCCCTCCATGGGAACTTAGAATTTCCATTCGGAATTGCTAGGCGGGCAATAATTCCATTGTGGAGATTTATCTCCCGTATGCAATTATCAAACTGTGCCTCTTATAATGGGCTTGTGATAAGTTCACCTGCATACACCCCAGCGTCAGTGGGTAGGGTCTGACACATCCCACTCTGATGAGTCTAGTGTCAGACCTAAGACGAGATGCTGGTTAATAGAGAAAACGCCTGAAAAGCCTTACATCTGATCTGTTTTTTGACATGCTCTATTGGTGGAAAAATATGTAATTCCCTCCATGGGAACTTAGAATTTCAATACAATCTAATATATAACGATAACTAGATGATTATGTCAGAATGTAGAAATAAAATATCATTAACGGAATTCTACGAAATTGGTAAGAAAAAATAAAAAAGAAAGAAAGAAAGAAAGAAAGAAAGAAAGAAAGAAACAAACAAACAAACAAACAAACAAACAAACAAATAAATAAAGAAGGAAGAAGTATGGTGTGGTGGTTAATGGTTATCTAAAGTCGTAAAAATCGAAGACAGAAAATGACGAGAATCGTTGTTTGTTGTGTGGAACAACAGTTAAAGAGGCACATCTGATAACATCCGTCGTGAGACAGAATGACTTAGAATAGAATATCTTGACAGTCAATTTAAAACCAGAGGAGATTGAGAGAAGGAATTCGACACGATTTTCGAACTACTAAACAAACATTGGAAAACACAATGGAATTATTCATTATAATGAAAACTATGCGCCAAAGGAGAATAAACGAACATAAAAAGAGCACTAATGTAAATAATGAAAGGTAGAATATTTTTTGCGACTATTTTACGTAGCACCGACACAGATAGGTATTATGATGACGATGCAGGGTAGGAATGAGAAGGAAGAAACCTTGGCCTTAACTAAGGATCGTACGTGCCCCAAGCAACGTAGCCAATTTACTCGGTATGGGTATGTTTGTCATCATCATCATCCTTTTTTTCTTCCTCCTCCTGGCATTTTCTATGTATCTGGGGTCGACACTTTGTATAGATTTGTATAGTCGGTTGCGTATGTGGAGGGATGTATTCACTATTGGGTATTTCTGTAGTGGTTTGTAGTGTAATGTGTTGTATGTAAGTGAAGTGTGATGCGTATTAACAGGAACAGAAACGCTCACTCCCCAAAGCTAGAACAATGATCTAAACGTTATTAAAATCCCCGACACCGCCGGGAAAAGTACCTGGAACCCTCTGAATGGAAGGCCACTACGCTGTTTATTCAGCCAAGAGCCGCACCATAACACTGTTCAATGTCTACAAAACATGTTTATAACGTGGTTTCTCATTTTCACACCAGACAAATGCTGGGGCTGTACCTTAATTAAGGCCACGGGCGCTTCCTTCCCACTCATAGCCCTTTCTTGTCCCATCGTCGCCGTAAGACCTATCTGTGTCGGTGCGACGTAAAACAACTAGCAATAAAAAGCATGTTTATAACATGTAAAAATGATATAACACCATAGATCTAATTATAATGTAGAAAGTGGCGCAGATGATAGTAATAAGAATTATTATAAAACGCATCTATCAAAACAATTTGGATTACAATAAATGATTTCTCTCTCGGTTGCTGGTGATCCGATACTAGGGGAAGAGAGTATTTTATTTATTCCATTCTAGGCCATTTTGTTAGTTGTTTTACGTCGCATCGTCTAAAGAGAAGTCATGAAATGGAAATGGGGTATGGCTTTTAGTGCCGGGAGTGTCCGAGGACATGTTCGGCTCGCCAGGTGCAGGTCTCTCAATTTGACGCCGTAGGCGACCTGCGCGTCGTGATGAGGATGAAATGATGATGAAGACGACACATACACGCAGCCCCCGTGCCAGAAAAATTAACCAATGCTGGTTAAAATTCCCGACCCGAGACCCCTGTGACCAAAGGCCAGCACACTAACCATTTAGCCATGGAGCTGGACAAGAGAGGTCATACGGTGATGTAACTGCAATTGCAAAGGCGTACTCGATGCACCCGAAAGGAAGCTGGTTCAATTCCACGTCAGGAACTCGATAAATGTAGAAACGATGTTTCCAATTCTGTAGTGGCACACAGCCCTAAGGTTCTAACAGTTTACACCAAAGTAAGTACCAGATTAATTTCTGGGAACAAAGGTGGCCGAGCGCTGCTGGGAGGGAAGCGACCATGGCCTTAATTTAGGTACAACCCCAGGATTTGCCCAGTGTGGAAATCGGAAATCTTGGAAAATAATTTTCAAGTCTACCGACAGTGCGGTTCGAACAAGCTATATCCCGAATGCAAGCTCACAGATACACGCTTCGAACAGCATAACCAATGTGTTTATATATGTACAAAGCATTATATTTCTAATTAAATTAACCTATTTTCTCCCTGTTTAGTTACATCCGTGTTATTTTAAAAGGTCACCCGAAAGTCTCCCTATTTTTTTTGACAAATTAAGCTTCATTTCATTTCTGTGATCCTTTGCCCTCACACACCTGGTAAGGCTAGCAACTATCTAACAGAAGATATAAAGGCGTAGGCCTACTAAATGTGGAAACGATGTTTGCAATTCTGTAGAGGCACATAACCCTAAGGTTCTCTCAGTGTACACCAAAGTAAGTACCAGATTAATTCCTGGGAACAAAGGTGGCAGAGCGCTGCGGTGACCGTATTTCCTTAGTCTGAATTCGGGACAGAATCATTAATGTTAAATAGTTTAGTAAAACTAACTCTCCCTGCCGTGCTGTGAAAATAACTGTATGCAGTGATACAAAGCACGGTTATCCTTTTATTAACATATATAAATATAAAAAGAACAAGTGAAAACTCAGTCATGAGTAGTAATATTATATAGTTAAAATTTGCAGAAAGTCTTTATGTTATTCAATGTTTTGCAGTTGAAGTTGTCTATGGTTATGCCGATGTGTATCGATAGTACTCCTTGTACTTCTTTGCCGATGACAATTTCTTCATGAGCACTTTGTTCTATTTCAGTTCATAAAATATTTCTAAAGGAGATTCCAAATGATTCATTCGGATGACCAAGATGGCTTTAACACATTTGGTTTTCATTGACGATTTGTCTGATCTTCGAAAAACCTCTTTCTGCAGACTCGTAACGACGAATGACAAACACATGACAATCGACATGAAGTCAGTGATGCCAGAATTCACAACCGAAATAACTCGTGACATATTCTCTTGAGATGTATTTTAACGATCGACTCTTACTATCGACTGGTTCTGCCATCATGCGAATCCTCGTGAAGCTATCTGCACTTTGGTGACACGATAGTGTGATTATTATTATTATTATTATTATTATTATTATTATTATTATTATTATTATACTTTTGTGGTCGGAAGAGAATAGCAGTTAACCAAGGGAGGTCTGATTAAATATGTAGTGGAAGACGGGCTCATGTTCGAATCTATGTTTAAAGAGCAACGCGTTTTATTGGACGGGTTTCTGTGAGTTTTAGTCCAAAACGACAGCTAAGTGTCCGGTACGTGATGCTGATCGTGGCGGTGACGGCTAGTACTTTTAATGGGAAGTTCTACTAAGCATGTAACCGTCCAGGCTTCTCCAGCGCTACTAATTTAATATAATATCATTTTACGCGATATCATTTGATATCAAGTTTATCCGCCATCGGCAATTATCTGTAATAACATATTTATTCAACGTCAATCATTTGTAATAAAGGCCTTTTGGAATCATATTGTATATATGATAACATCGTTTTATTATTTAAATTATTTTATTATGTAGGATAGGAATTCATTATGTTGTAAATACGGTCAATATGTTGAGACATAGTTGTTTTCATTTCATCTCATATTTGTGTATACGGAGGGTTATTATTGAAGCTGGGGATTTTGCGTGACTCATGGGTTTAGCGAAGGCAGTAAACAGCGACCCGCGCGCGAGGCTTGCATACCAGCAGAGTACATCATCGCCACGCCTACTGGACTTGACAAGACAGAAGAGAAGGGGAGATGATAATGCGATCTACGAATCAGATGTTTCGTTATATAGAGATCTGAGATGAAGCTGTTACCTAGAGTGGGGGAGCCCGGTGATATTATCAGGTGCGGAGCGAGATACTTACGGATACTCCATCACTACTACTTCTACTGTGAACATCTACTTTGAACGACGTTATTTGATTTTTGAAACAGTATGTGGTCGCTCCGCGACATAGTTATTTTTGTACAATGTGTTGTCGCTTCGATACAGTACTTAGGAGCGGTAATGTTATCGGATCTGAGTGAGACGAAACAAGCTTACGGCTTGTGTTATTTGCAGTAAATATTCTGGACGAAGAACTATGTTTAGTTCAAGTCTATGGAATTTGGTATAAGTCTGTACCGTATAAATAGTATAGCTCAGTTGGATTGAGATTTCTACTAATATGGAAAAATTCATATCTCTGAATTTTCTCCTCATACGATCAACGCTGATCAGTTTTTACAAGTATAGGGCCAATGTCCAATTTAAAGACTAGGAAAATAGGGAGTGATAGTCCAGATAGCCCGTACTACATCAGAGAAGGAAGGATGCCCATGCAGCAAATTTTACATCGAGAAGAAGAGAACGAGTAACCAAGGAAACCAGATGACTTCAACGAAAGCTGCAATTGGTGAACCTCAATTAGATAAAGCAAGCAATATTAAATTCAGTAAAGTAAATTATAAATTCCTCCGCGCTTTAAGGAACTTGTCCGATTCATCTCATTTTTTTTTGTATAATAAATTCATTTGTATTTTCTATTGCGTTAATTTTCTTTCTTAAGCGATACTTAATGGTTAATTATTTAAAATCCTACCCCTGTGATTTAAGTATAAGTCTTATGCTAGTAAATATATATTTTGGTTTACAGTTTTGTTTAAAACTGTAATCCTGGCGCCCAAACATCACATAGAGAAATGGGAAACCATGGAATGTTAATTGTTTCTATTTGCGTGGCAATTTGCGGGCAAGCCACAAATAGTTTATTTGATATCCATGTGTCCCAAGATAATAACTTTCATCTCCCCAAGTGTTTTGATGAGGGGTTGAACAGTTACAAGCACCACCTCCGTTAATATCAATCACAGGTAAGAATAGGTAAGAATAGAAGAGGTACGATCCTCAGAAGAATGAAGTTTCGTCAAAAGAAGGAAGAGGGTCACAAAGGGCACGATAATGATTCTCTAAGTTTCGCAAACTTAATATAATCTGGATGAGAAAGACGAGGAACTGAACAAGAGATAATGTAATTTCGTGTGGCTATTGCTACACCTTGTAAGGCAGAACCTCCAATAAGAGCGGGCGGCATCTGTCTTGCATTGGAAACTGCTTGTTATTCCGGAGGAGAATAGTGCTGCATGTATGAGTATCAGGAATGTTTTAGAGAGCACAAGAAAAAGCCAGTAGCCGAATCAAAGGAATTAACTATTCAGGATTAAAAGGCCAGGAATCGAACTCACGGGGCTGCTGAAACAAAGGCCACTGCACCGACCATTCAGCCGAATAAACAAGTGAGAACGGATGTAACATATGAAATGAGGAGCCAAGACAGATTAAACAAAATGTATTAAAAATAAGTGGGACATAACAAGAGAACCAACATTTGAAATGTTGCTAAATATTGATCAAGGATTTGGAGGAGTGAAGCAATGTCAGACTCATCTAGGGGCCTTGTGGTCATCCCCGTTTTAGTTGTTCTGTACGACAGGCAGGGGATACCGTGGATATATCCTACCACTATTATTCTGAGATTTAGAACAACAATGAGCAATGGAATTCTAACACTAGGATTACCACTTTCACTTCATAAAGAAACCAAACCCCATGGCAGTACAGCCCTTGAAGGGGGCCTACCAAGCGACCGCTGCTCAACCCGAAGGTCTGCAGATTACGAGGTGTCGTGTGGTGAGCACGATGAATCCTCTCGGCCGTTATTCTTGGCTTTCTAGACCGGGGCCGCTATCTCACCGTCAGATAGCTCCTCAATTCTAATCACGTAGGTTGAGTGGACCTCGAACCAGCCCTCAGGTCCAGGTAAAAGTCCCTGATCTGGCCGGGAATCGAACCCGCGGCCTCCGGGTGAGATGCAGGCACGATACCCCTACACCACTACATAGTAAAATAAAATGTAAAATGAAGGTAGTAGGCCGCTCTACAGAATTTTAAGCAATCCTACAGTACTTCAAGCATGTTTTTGCTTGTGGACCCTGCAGACCTAATGCTAACTTATATTCAAAATGACATATTAAACATAAAAGATATGAAACAGAAGAAAGATATAAAAAGAGATCTAACATTTCAAATATAGTGAACTATTGATCAAGATTACAGAGGATGTACATCTTCCGTAATGCAGCCCTGTGGCTACCGCTGAGGCCGTAAACTATTCCGCTAGCTACTTTATTCTCATTTACAATATTAATATTTAGTAACCATACAGCAATAATTTATTAAGCTTATTCCCGTGAGTTAGCTCTTCTGAGGTCAGTCGTGTAATTTATCCGAGGTCTCTTTGTGGCATAATTAATGTCACCTTAACGTACATTAGTAAGTACATTAATTGAATATTATTAATTCAATTTATTTTTATTAATTCACAACCTGTTGAAATTAATCTTACTTCAATTGCCATAAATGCGTATGTCCTCAGCTCATCCCAGTTGTTTCTGAGGTAGATTGAACTACTCAACACCGTGTTGAAATTCGAGTGTTTTAAGGCTCTTGATTTTTCTAGCAAAATTTCCATCCCGTGATCCATTGGTTCGAACATCGTCTGTGCATCTGGAAAGCCCGAGATTTTTCTATTGATTTTACGACGTATCGAATGTGACAGGCCTTACGGCAATGATAGAACAGGGGTAGGACTGGGATGGAAAGGTCTTAATTGTGGTGCAGTCCTTGGTGCTTGGTTTAAAAATAGAAAACCGGCGGGAAGTCCTCTTCACAGCTGCCGGAAGTGGAGCTAAAACCCGACAATTCCCGAATACAAGCTCACACCTGGGTGGCCCTAACAGCGAAACCAAATCACTTGACAAATTCTTCAACTGAGACTCTCTATTAGAACGCCGCTAAAGTAACGTCATCATAAAAGGATCAACCAGGCATGGGAAAGTGTTACGACTGGGAGTAAAGCGACCGTAGCATTAATTACGGTGCAGCCCCAGCAATTGAGATTGTATTCAGCAAAATATTTAGAACTGTTGAAAGGCAGCAGTTTATAAATATTTCGAGACTTTTGTTACAGTACCTCTACCACAGAGCGAGTTGGCCATGTGGGTAGGGTCGGGCAACTGTGAGCTTGCACTCGTAAGATAGTTCGAACCCAACTGTCGCCAGCCCTGAAGATAGTTTTCCATGGTTACCAAATTTTACACCAGGCAAATGCTCGGGCTGTACCTTAATTAAGGCCACGGCTACTTCTTTCCCACTCGTAACTCTTTCCTACTACATTGTCGGTGTGACGTAAAGCAAATTTTAAAAACACTTAAATGACTCCCTACAGCTACCTCTCGAGTCTCACATCGATACAGGGGGGCTGCTTTCACACAACTTTGGACTACTTTAAGTTTGTCTCACATGGAAATACCACGGAATCTCAAAATCGAGTGCAATTAAAAAAGAACTAGCATTGGCCTTCCTGATGTGGATTTTAAGCTCCTCGCTGGCGCTACTATCTCGGATCACCAAGTTGTCCACTACTGGATCTCTGTCACGATTTCAATGGATATTACATTCACCAGAAACTTTATTTAAGATCTAAATTGCTGTTTGATCTCGTCTCTTTAGTTTGTCTTCCATTCCACCCTGCCAATTCCTACTTGTAAACTGTCTAGTTTTTGCCATATTTTAGAGGTTCTAAGACAGTAGGCACATATTATCAGTAAAATATTCTGCAAGTTGCGTCAGTCTCCATTGGATTTAGGTTTCACTTCCAAAATTTGTCTTTCAAATGACCAGTTATATTATAGTTGAGAAGGCAGTTGGAGAGAGAACGCATTACATGACGGAAAACTTGGCATTTATAATCCTCACAGTATATCTTGATCAGTCTTAGCAGTTTTAGGTGCTTAATAGTCATACTGACTCTCTTTGTATGGCTTCGAATGTCTTGAGAAAATATTTGAAGTTTAAGAACAGTGGAAAAACCCGTAAAGAACTGAAGTATATGATAATTAACTTTTAGTTTTTTCAGGCACATTGTTGGAACAGAGGTGGGAATAGGAAAATTCTTCGAGATCCACGCAAAGGATAAACACATGGAAGGCAGCCAATTTCGAAATGCAAAACGTGCCGAACCTACGGTCATATATACTTTATATTAGCAGAACGTCCCCGTAGTTGACGAGCTGATAGTTCGCGATGTCACTTATTCCTGTTTGCAACCTTCGTTAACGCGTATTCTTAAGCGGCAAACTAAACACTGTCTGGTGTCAAGGCTGAATTAGCAGAAGTTAACCAAGAACTGACCAAACAGCGCTCGGCCGGCGGGTGCTTTGGAACGCTCGTTTTAATAAGTTTTCAACTGCACACGCTGAGCTATATTTGGTAATAGGACACATTGCACATCATTTTGGATTTATTAGCGGATAAAATATGCACAAGTTCCGTAAATACATACATATTTACGGCTGTCAGTCAAAAAAAGTGTAAATATAGAAAAATTATAATACACTTGTATTTGAACTGAATAGCTGAGGTATATCCATACCAAATTTCAGATCAGCTGGTCTAGTAATTTAGGCGTGATTGAGCGAGGAATGAAGAGACACCATCTCATTTTAAATTTTAGCGCGATTTAAAAAAAATAATGTCGCAAATATTACTATACTGTGTTTTAAGATCACTATCCTGAAACAAAAATGAAAATATACCCGTCGTTTATTTCTACACCTCATATTTAAATAATTAAAAACTCGATCTAACGAACGTCACTTTGGTCTCCATCTACTTCTCTTACCCTGCAGGATCCAGTCTGTTGTTCTTTTACGTAACCTATCCTAATCAATTCTCCTCACACGACCTCAACTCATACGTACAGCTTCAACTATTGAGTTTATTCATAAATGATATCCTTATTTCGAGTATCCTCCTGCCATTTTTTCCACCTGTTTCTGCCAGCAATCACCAAGAGAGTTGGCCATGTGGTTAGGGTCACGGATGTATGTGCTTGCATTCAGAAGATGATGGATTCAAATCCTATCGTCGACAGCACTGGAGATGGTTCTCCGTGGTTTCCCACTTTCAAACCAGGCAAATACTGGGGTTATGCCTTAATGAATTCTATATTTTCCCCATCCTTCCCTCGTCGGAAACATTTGTTGTATTAGTGCGACGTTAAACCGGCAGCAAGAAAAGAACCAGCAATGATTCTTGCTGCTTCCATATCTGTTACTTTCTGACTTTGAATACGGTATTCTGAGCCCACCCAGATTTCACTCCCGTACAGAACACTCGGTCTGAAACCAAACCATATAAAGATGGTTTCGACTGATAGTGCGGCAGCTGCTTGTTTGCTAAATGGGTATACAAACAATAAGTTAAAATCTGTAACGTTTGTATATAACGCATCTTGTTATGCTTTAAATTGGAGTTATTTTAAATCGGAGTTATTTTAACTCGGGGTTATTTTAAATTGGAGTTATTTTAAATCATACAGGTATGAGCTTGGTACAATTATTTGTCAAATTTTCCGAAGCTTAATGTACTACGGTTGGAATTACAAATTATAATACACTTTAAGATGATAAACTAAAAATATAACAAAAGTCGTTCATTTCAATTTCATTTCTCCAAGACTTTTGAGTAGATTTGGAGCTTTTAGCGTTCTTGAAGCTACTCCGTTAGAAGTATGAGGTCAATCATGAAAGGTAATTTACTAAGGAATACTTTTCGTGCGGGAAATTCTTCAGAGGCTAACGTTCTATCACCATGCTCGGTCAACCACGGACTATCGATATACTGATATCGCCTTCATATCAATAACGTAGGATATGCCATTTCTATTTACAGGTAAACATGATACCTGATCTGTGAGTAAGCTATTGCACAATTTTTCACAAATTATATTTTCAGGTTTATGGTTTGAAATGAAACTTCTGAGGTGGATCAATATTAAAATAGGTATGCAAAATTTAATGAAATTCCGGCGAGAGACGTGATGCCGTTTCGGGAGGCAGACAGGAGTCATTTCATTGTTACACACACTAACACGCACGTGCGTATTGTGATACACGGCTTCCATTGGAAGAAATGCCGAACCTCCGGTCATCGCTATCTAGGGGCGACTGTAGATGTCGACTGTGTGAAGAACAAAGAATGCTCACTATAGCGTCTCATTGACTGTACTCACAGATTACAATATTTGTTGCCTTTTTCAAAGACTAGTGAAACATTACATGAGAGTAAAAACCTACAAACTTCCCGCGCCTTTGATCGACATGACATATTGGTCACGTAGTCCTTTAATTACCTGTATACTACCCTACACGTAGTATTAAATTCTCAGTAATAAAAGTTGCGACTTGTAATTGTATTAAGTTCCATTAATAATTTATTCTTGCTTTATTTGTAGGAGTTTTAAAACATGTATTTTTAACTGAACGTTTTTTTAAATGATGGCCGGCTATTCTCATTCATGCCACACCTGTAAAATTCATGTTCATATGGTAACTAGAGCTGGGACAGGCAAAACGTGCACGCCGCCAGTGCTAAGCATATTAACACCCCTCCTTTTCAGCCTCTATTGTCTTTATCACAGGCCGGAAGAGGTGCAGAAAGGGACATTCTCGTTCTCGCCCTGATGAACACATCCAGTGAGAGAAGGCATTTAATGTTCGCTCGCTCTTTGAATGGACTGCCAATCTGACACAACAATTTGCCAGAGATAAAAGTTCTCTACTGAATTTTGTTCTAGAAGAGAAGAATAATGATCGAGGACCAAAAGAATGACTTATTGGTCTATTTCTTGTTGGTCTACCATGAATTCAATTCGCACATTGATCCATTGCAGGTTAAATTCTTACCAGTCTATCTGCTATTTCACGTCTGTTGTATCGCCTGTGACGAGGTGAAAAATTAGTTTATTCTTCAGATCATATACTTATGGAGTAATAATAATAATAATAATAATAATAATAATAATAATAATAATAATAATAATAATAATAATAATAATAAATAACTGTTTAACGACCTACTAGTAGCCTATAGGTACAATTTTGGAATTCTTGTACAAAAGGGAACTGATAAGGCAGCATATAAGTGTAAACACTGAAGGCCATCTTCAAGATTGTCGAAGGACGGATTTTTAATTCACAAGTTATGTATTTAGTGCCTCAAATATGTTCTGTACATTTAAATGTTTGGAAGTTTGTTTTTATTTATTTTGAGCCTAGGTTTTTTTTATTTTTTTAGCGTATGGCCCATACAATCAAGTTGAGTTCAAATATAAATTATATACATATTTACATAACAAGAAAACAATGAACAAGAAAAGGCTCCCTAAAACTGAATGTCAAGACCACTGATCCACTGTATTGCTTCTGGAGTTGCCATCAGGAAATCCACTTTGCTGCCTATGTATGCCCGCATTTCACACTCTCTGACAATATGATGTATGGTTTGTCGTGCAGCTCCACAGTCACACGCGGGTGTCGGCAACTTGTTCCATTTAAACAGCATGTCTTTGCATCTGCCAATGCCCGTTCTTATTCTGTTCAGAACAGACCATGTTTTACGTGGTAGTTGGAATCCACTTGGAAGTTTGGCATTCGAGAACATACTATGCAGGTGCGTCTCCGTTGCTGCTTCCCACCGTCTTTTCCACTCTGTAGTTGGGTTGTAGCTTCTAGCAACCATGTCTAAGGCGTTACGTAAAGTTGGATGGCGTGAACGTAATCTGTTTTGGTTGATAGTTCGTAGATCTTCATGTACAGGTAGATCGGGGTTCCGTAAGATTTTACTGAGTTCCTTGATAAGAGCGGTGGATCTGCGTAAATCAGATGGCATTATTCCAGATAGAAGCGGGAGCCAATGAGTTGGTGTAGATCGAATTGTGCCAGTTATTGTGCGCATAGTGGAATTCAATTCAGTATCAATGAGTTTTGTGTGATGACTGTTCATCCATACTGGAGCACAGTACTCAGCACTTGAATATACCAAGCCTAAAGCTGAAGACCGTAAAACGCTTGCCGAAGAACCCCAGGTAGTTCCACAAAGCTTATGAATGATGTTGTTACGTGTTTTCAGTTTCTGTGCAGAGCCCAGCAGATGTTGCTTGTAGGATAGTGTTCGATGCACTAACGTATGTGAAACCATTCCAATAAGCTATGTTACAGTGGTGTTTGTAAATCATGTGTAAGGCTATCTATATGTACCTAACTGTGCCCCCAGATTTAAAATGATAGAGTACCATAGCATCTTACTGGAAAGGAAATGAAATATCCGAAGGAACTAAGCATCCGCCCTAGAAATTTAGTGATTTATTTCTCAGAACACCTGAACATAATTGTATTTTATTCATTTGGTCAGATATTATCGGTGTTATGAATTTATAAATATTAGAAAATCTCTCCAAAATATCGTCACTTTTAGGAAAGTAATGTAGACCTTGTCGCAAGCCACCAAGGCATTCCTTCTTTTGTCAAATGTCTAATTAGATGAGATTCTCTCCGAGATAAAGAATAAAATACTGCACCCGTTTCTCTTTGTGCTTTTATATATTTCAAAATATAGTTTTTTTTAAAAGTTGCTTTACGTTCCACCAACTATTTTTACGGTTTTCGGAGACGTGACGTCGAGGTGCCGGAATTTAGTCCCACGGGAGTTCTTTTGCGTGCCAGTAAGTCTGATACGGAGCCGACGTATGTCAGCACCTTCAAATACCACCGGACTGATATTTTAAATAGATGAAATGAGCTCCATTCGTCATCTTTCTCGTATTACATGTGAGGTCACTCAGCGAACTATCGCAGTCAGCTGATGGTGTTGTTCAAAAAGGAACTACAACTGAGCAATCATCCTCTATGAACACTAATCAGACGGAAAATGGAAGAGGTCCGGCACTTCGAAGAATGAGTTGTAGGCAAAAGAATGTCAAAGGCCACGAATAGCGTGAAAAAGAGACTCCCTAGACCTCGCATACCTAATACCATTCGGGTCGAAAGAGACCAAAACAAAATTTGGCAAAGGGAGATCGGACAGGAAAGATGAAAGTGCGAAATCTGGAAAAAAATTAGAAACAATGCCAGACTCAATTAGGTAAACTGTGGTTGCACACCCATGCTCCCAATCTGATGGTCCATGTTTCCTCCTTTAGTCGCCTCTTACGACAGGCAAGGGATACTGTGGATGAATTCTACCACTCCCCCCAGAAGGGGCCTATTGGAGTAAGGAGTCAATTTCTTACAATCACAGGAATAGAACCAGCTTTTGGGTGGTTAGGCCGTGTGCACTTTGCAGAGTTTCGCCCAGACATGCCAAAATGCACACGGCCTAACCACCCTAAAGCTGGTTCTATTCCTATGATTGTAAGATCTGCGGCCGTGAAAGCCATTTTTGATAGTCAACTTCTTCTCTACGAGTAGTTTTAATTCTGAAGATAGCACATTGCACTTAAATCTCGAAATTAGATTGTCAAAAGTGCACAAAAAGTCATAAGATCGTTGTGTGTACTTTAAGATAAAAGATTGTGTCATAGGCAAGTGCTAAATGATTGCCGGGACAAAGAAGTATAATAGTCTCACAACATGTGTGTTAGGAACATTCGAAAGTAAGTAAAATGCTATAAAAAGGCCTGGGCAGATCTCCCTAGAAATAAAATTTCGCGCCAAAGACTAGACCAATGTCGTGATATTAAAACCACCAGCTATTTATTTATTTATTTATTTATTTATTTATTTATTTATTTATTTATTTATTTATTTATTTATTTATTTATTTATTTATTTATTTATTTATTTATTTATTTATTTATTTTATATGGTGGTGTTCAGCTTCTAATCCGTACTGTACAGGAATCATGGCCCTCCAAACGATATCTGGTCTCCCTGATGAGAAAATTTACCAGGATAGTCTTGGAAATGTGATTTTCTTCCTTAAACAATTTAAAGCTGATAAGCGCTTACTTCTAACTCTGTTTAAATGTGATTAATATTGTGTTTCCTAATTGTATGGTGCATGAGCTAATTTTACATTGAATCGTCATTTGATGATATTCACCGAGAATACACAGTAATACATTTAAATTTCTTAGTAAACAACAGTATGAAGATCTTGTTTACGATTTCAAGATCTGACTATTTCTATCCCAGCCTCCGTGAGCCGGATACAGTAATTGCCGTGGGGACTTCAGCCTCTCTGGCCGTGATTATTCAAGATTGGTTTGTGTGTTGCCGATATAGCGCACTCTTGTTAGGGAGCCAGTATCGATCTATCGATGGCTGTGATGTAAGGGACTCGTGGGGATAGCGTGTGCGGACACGGCAAGAGTACTCAACATAATATCCTTCTTCTTCTTCTCCTCTCCTTCCTTCCGGACCTTTTTACGATACACCCGAAGGGCTCTGTGTGGAGCAACGTAATAGGAAGAAACCTTCATCTTGCTTGCCTCGCCTTTATAAAGTTTTTACAGTGTCTCACATTCTTACGAACTTAAAACTTGGATCATTTCCCAAACGTTCTCAAAACCATGAAATTAATTGGGGGGAATGCTATATTAATGTAGGAATAGATGGGATATCAAAATAGTGAGAATTATATCACGCAAACTATGTAAAGTTCTGCCTAGAGCGACTTTTTTAATACCGAGATCGATAGCAGCTGTCGTGTAAGTGCGGCCAGTATTCGGGTGAAAGTGGGTTCGAACCCCACTGTCGGCAGCCCTAAAGATCGTTTTCTGTGGTTTCCCATTTTCACACCAGGAAAATGCTGAGGCTGTACCTTAAATAAGGCCACGTCCAGTTCCTTCCCACTCCTAGCCATTTCCTGTCCCATTGTCGCCATAAGACCTATCTGTGTCGGTGCGACGTATAGCAAAATTGCAAAAGACTTTTTGTTAACTGAAGGGAAGCGGCGGCAAATGATTAAAATTTCAGTGCTAGTGAAACGGTCTGCAATCGAATTTCTAATTGACTATATTAAAACAAATACTTTTAATAAAAGCTATTCAAGTCCGACTCTGTAATTTAGTGGTTAGTGTGATTAGCTGCCACCCCCGGAGGACCGGGTTCGATTCCCGGCTCTGCCAAGAAATTTGGAAAGTAATATTAGCGCTGGAACGGGGTACACACAGCCTCGGGAGGTCAACTGAGTAGAGGTGGGTTCGATTCCCACCTCAGCCATCCTGGAAGTGGTTTTCCGTGGTTTCCCACTTCTCCTCCAGGCAAATGCCGAGGCGGTACCTAAATTAAGGCCACGGTCGATTCCTTCCCTCTTCGTTGTCTATATCTTCCACTCTTCACATCACCCACCAAGGCCCCTGTTTAGCATAGCAGGTGAGGCCGCCTGGGCGAGTACTGGTCCCCTTTTGGCGGTAGAGGTGAGATCCCTCGCTGAGTCCGAGGGAGAAACCAACCCTGGAGGGTAAACAGATTAAGAAAGAAAGAAGCTATTCAATAATAATAATAATAATAATAATAATAATAATAATAATAATAATAATAATAATAATAATAATAATAATAATAATAATAATAATAATGTCCGCCTCTGTGGTGTAGTGGTTAGCGTGATTAGCTGCCACCCCCGGAGGTCCGGGTTCGATTCCCGGCTCTGCCACGAAATTTGAAAAGTGGTACGAGGGCTGGAACGGGGTCCACTCAGCCTCGGGAGGTCAACTGAGTAGAGGTGGGTTCGATTCCCACCTCAGCCATCCTGGAAGTGGTTTTCCGTGGTTTCCCACTTCTCCTCCAGGCGAATGCCGGGATGGTACCTAACTTAAGGCCACGGCCGCTTCCTTCCCTCTTCCTTGCCTATCCCTTCCAATCTTCCCATCCCTCCACTAGGCCCCTGTTCAGCATAGCAGGTGAGGCCGTCTGGGCGAAGTACTGGTCATACTCCCAGTTGTATCCCCCGACCAAGAGTCTGAAGCTCCAGGACACTGCGGCGGTAGAGGTGGGATCCCTCGCTAAGTCCGAGGGAAAAACCGAACCTGGAGGGTAAACAGATGATGATGATGATGATGATGATGATGATAATAATAATAATAATAATAATAATAATAATAATAATAATAATAATAATAATAATAATAATAATAATAATCGCAACGCCTCAGCTACTGGGCGCACTGTGCAGTCATTTTGATTTTACGCAATGTTCACTGCCTGTATGCTAGCTTCAATGTTCCGTTTTATTCTATCAGATAACAAAGAAATCAATTTTCTATCGGGTGACCGACTGCTGAGTGTTTACTTTTATCGTGTAAACAATGAATATGTCACCAGGGAGCTTTCCAAAGTCAATATCACACGATATATAGTCTCGAATGGCCTTTCTCCCACCCTTCGAGGAATCACAGCAGCTTTGCCAGGTTTGAAGACGCAATCTTGGGAACCTTTACTGATTCACATAGGGATTTCGTGTGTTCCATAATCAGTTTGAAAACTGGCTACAATACGGCTAACATAAGTGTTTATTCTAGGAAATCTGCAATGAAAATCAGTACTATGTGAAACTGCGGTGACCAAGAAAGAAAATAAGAAAAAAAAGAAAAGAAAAGAGACTCGTCTAACGTAAAACTTAAAATGTGAGCCATATTGGTTAACTTTCGTAACCATCGGGTCATTTAGCGCAGGAGTGTAGTATATCTAGTCCTCTCAATGCTGCGAAGGCTAAAAATGCTGAATAGTTTTCCTCTATAAGGTTTCCATAGTGCACTAGTTAAATTAGGAGTGTGGTAAATGAAATAAGAGAACACGACTTACGACGCGTATCACAGGCTTTCCTTCGAAGTTGCTAGGTCTTCATAAATGAAAATGGAAATCATGTTGAGCAGCTGCTCTGGCATTAAGGTTAAAAAAGGAAATTCACTGCCCGTTTTCCTTTCCCGCTTTATGTGATAATAAGGTCGTTTACTAATTCGTTCTTGTTGCTGAGAACAGCCACTGTCTTCAGCGGGGAGGACCTAAATAGTTCTGATGAAACAGAATGTCCTTCCTGTCAGCTCTCTAAACGCACCTCGTTTAAGTTTGTCGTAAAAAGTTTTGGTTGATCGTCACTGTACAGGTTGGTCGAAAACAACATGAACCAGGTATTTGAGCGATATAAGTTTGAGAGCAACAATCGAGAAGAAAAAAAGACTTTCTCACGGAAGAGTTTTGAACACGGTCCTCCGAGCTGACAGGATCACGTCATATCAAAGACGCTACGTTGATCCAGGCTGAAATCTATCGTGCGTTTGTGTTTGATGTTGATATATCGGCATTTCTCTCATCAAGGAAGTCTTAAGCCACGTGCAGATTCAGCAGCAGGGCCTCCCAAAGACCATTTGAATTCGCCCACGAAGCTATCTGATTGGCTAACTTCAGGAGCTGATAAAATGACAATAGTGCGAGATATCGAATTATTTTCAAATTATTTGTCAGTATTACCAACCCTCTAATGCTATACTTACTTCTTCACTCTCAGTTTTTTCAGTTAAATTCAGGATAATTTACAACTGGGAAGTTCTACAAAGATTATTTCGATTCATTGTATTTAACTGATGTGTTTGATCAGCCATCCCCAAGGTCTAGAGTTAGTGTACCTCTCTCTTACCGAGAGGCGCCAGGCTCGACTTCCAACCAGGTCATGAATGAATGTTTACCTAGGTCGATATCCACTCAGATTACGTGATAACAATATTTAGAGATAGCGACCACAGGCTAGAAAGCCAAGAATAACGGCCTGAGGATTCGTCGCGCTGAACACATGTCACATCGTAATCTGCAGGCCTTCAGGCTAAGCACAGATCACTTGGAAGGCCAAGGCCCATCAGAGCTGTAACACCATGGTATTGTGATTTGTTCAACGTTTATGGTTCATTTTCTTCCAAGGTAACACGGCATAGTCTTGATCGACTGTGTTTAATTATTTCATGCTCCTTCCACAGTTTTATTACTTTGTTACTTTGGACGATCGTTTAGGTTTAATTACAAGTAACGTGTTTCTTGAGATGTAATCCAGTTGAGGAGGAGTATTTTAGGAAGACTTGTGTTTAAAAGTTATCACGTTCAGCGATCAAAAGGTCGTAATCTTCCACTTATGTTACCTTATTACTTGGCTTAGAAAATTTACCATTCAAGCACTTCATCGCCAACGGCCGTAGCCGTGTTGAAACACCGGATCCCGTGAGATCTCCGAAGTTCAGGAACATTGAGCGTGGTCAGGATTTGGATGGGTTGCCACGCGCTGTTTGTGGGGGGTAAGGGAATGGAGGAGCGGAAAGGAACTGGCCACCCTACCGGATGTAAACTCCGGCTCAGGCACACCTCTGCGGAGGTTCGGACCTGCCTTCGGGCAGAATACACCCTAAGTACTTCATCTACAGTAAATTTTTAATCGTTTTGGTCTGAAGTTGTCCTTTCCCTTTCCTGTGAAGCCAGGTTTCTTGTTGCATTGCACACATGAATACTTTGAAACCAGTAATTTAAAATCCCCGGAATCCAAATAGTTCAGTGGAACCACTGAAGACCATTCATTTCGTACATAAACCTGAGCAATTTTAAGATCATATTTGTACATTTTCTTTGGTAGCAACGCAGAATGGAAAACCTTGAAATCAAACTATCCCTTCATATTACCCACACATACAGAATAATTTGCCCTCTATTACAGTATAGGCACTAGTTATATCTGAAAACTGCCTGTTCTGCCTTACTTAAAGTTGCAGTAAAAATATATGCCTTAAGTCCCTGTTCAGAATGAATGTTGTGCTTCAAGGTAAGTGACATCGTATTACTATACTTGAAGAATTAGCCCTTCTAGTTTATGGTAAGCCGGGCTGAATGGCTCAGACGGTTAAGGCGCTGGCCTTCTAACCCCAACTTGGCAGGTTCGATTCTGGCTCAGTCCGGTGGTATTTGAAGGTGCTCAAATACAACAGCCTCGTGTCGGTAGATTTACTGACACGTAAAAGAACTCGTGTGGGACTAAATTCTGGCACCTCGGCGTCTCCGAAGACCGTAAAAGTAGTTAGTGGGACGTAAATCAAATAACATTATTATCTGTGGAACAGCAGAGGTGAAAGAAGGTGCGGGGGTGAACAGGTCTCAGGCTACGAAATTAAAGTTAATTTAAAATTTAACAAGGTTATATTTTCTTTGCAAAATCAAGAAATAACAAGCATGGCAGGTACAGAGTAGCAAGGCAACAAAAGTACAATTACAGTATTTACCAGATTTGGGCTTCGAGCCCCGAACTCACAATTCTTGGGCAATTAGCCCAACTTTACTCCAAAATAAGTTTTAACAGAGGGGCAGAAAACCCCATTCATGCCCAGGAGCACTTGCTCCAAATTACACAGAAAAGCCTCCTCGAGGCATACAACACTCAATTTTCAAGAAAGAGTCACTCGCTCTCAAACTTTAAGCCTATCAAAGGCCACACCAAACTCCACCTTCAAGTTGTCCTCTAAGGACATAAACACAGGGGTAAAATACCCAACCTACTGAGGCCTATTAAGTGAGAAAAGGTTAATTACATGGCCTCTAAAATACCAATTTGAGAGGAGGCGATCTGCACGCCTAATACATTTTGTTTAAAACCTAATCTGGCTCTAGGCCGCTAATGCAAGGGCTAATCCCATACTAAAGAGGTGACTTTAGAAGGAAACAATTTACATTACGTTAAGGAAGAATCGGTTGTGAAAAATAAGTTCACCTCAAAACAATATGAGTGGGAGCTCGAGAGGGTTAAGCACTCTCTATCCCAATATGTAGCTTTATAAGAGAATAGATGCTAAGAGTTTTTACATTTTAGGGAAAAGTTACATGGTGGAAACGCTTCGGACCCGCCCCGAGAGTTAAACTGCTGAGCTAGCAAGAAAAGAAGTAATTAAACGGCCATTACCTTGTTGTTGAACTGCTGCCCGAAGAAAGAGGCGCTTCCCGCCCCCTGCTACGGACTTTACACCTTGAAAGCTGGTACAGAAGTGGCGCAGAGACCCGAAAATCAGCAGTTTATATACTCTCGTGGAAAGTTCGAGGCGTTTCAGGAATGAGAACACCCGCCCACAAAAACTTTATTGGCTAGGGTTAAGCAAGATATTCAAGTTGGAGAAGATACACCTGATTGGTCAGAAATTAATTAAAGAAATTCGGGATTGGCTAAATTCAAACCCAGGGGAAAGAAAGGGTTATACAGCCAACTTAAACAATAACAGAAAGAAATTTAACAAGGAACAAACTTTTGAAATAAAAATTTCTCCAAAAAAAACAGTTCTTTCACTTCGCACTAGGGTGCACCATTGTAGTTCTTCAGTAGTGTCCTCTAGAAGAGAAAGTTCACACTTCTTACTACAGGTAAAACAAAAATACATCGAAAACGACCCAGTTCAGAAACTCCAAAATTTCCAAGTAGTGACATCTGAGAAACTTGAAAATTAACACCTTAGATAAAGTTCAGACTTCCTCCAGTAGGGGAGTTTCAACTGGCGCAAAGTTTGAATTAGCGGCGTGGAGGTGTACCGCCCGGTACAATTATTATTATTATTATTATTATTATTATTATTATTATTATTATTATTATTATTATTATTATTATTATTATTATTATTATTATTATTATTATTAATTTATTGTAAATATTCTTTGAAATCCAGACATCGTCATTGGGACCAACTGCATATATTGTTACATTCTGAAGAACGTCAGATATTGTGTAAGTACTGTATAATTGCAAAGATAGTGCAAAGATAACTTCCAAAACTCCTTTTTAAAATCGGATTTTTTTTGTTTCTTTGTGAAGAGGATAATTAAAAGTGAGCGGCGGAAGTTACACCCTATATACGCAGAGATAAGGGTTCAGAGCAGTTTGATGTTTTATGCTGTGAAATTTTCCTTCTCTAAGAAATGATACGATATAACCCTTGAAATATTCTCCTCAATGTATTTTATCTTGTATGAATTTGAGTTCGCTGTAAGAGATAATTGGTTAACTTGTATATTTTAAAAGGTCTGGTTTTTGAGGCATCCTAATGTTTAGAAATATCTACTTGTGTCACAAACATACATTATCACTCGTTAATAAAATATCGGAAAACCTTACGTACAGCGTGAGGGACATTTTACCACCTCTGCGACAACTGCCGTATAGTTGACACAGGAGGCATATAGTGGTAAAATTCTCAACCTCTGCTGTTTTACGCACTGTTTAACAATTATTTTTGCGCTATTGGCAATGTAACTTACTATATTTTCCATTCAAATATGTTTATTTTCCTTTTTATGGAGGGAGGTTATGGATGCGATCTGTGTAGTATCTGTAGACCTGGCAAAGTTTTACGGCCTGATGTCCTTCCCAACACCAGCTCTAAGAGGAGGAAAGTGATGGTTGGTACTGTCGTGAGTTGTGTGTGAATAGGTGTGTGTAAGGTGAATACAAATACATAGTCCTTGAGGCGAGAGGAATTATCCGAAAGCAGCTAAAATGTCCGAGCCGGCCTGAAATCGAAACCAGGACCGTCTGAACCAAAGGCTAAGGAGTCGGACTTTCCATTTAAGAACAGACGAATTTGTTTTCAATTATCCTTCTCCTATGTCAATATTTCTGTTGGTCTGCCCCTGATCTCCTATAGGAGCAGGCGATTGATTACTTGTCCAAGAAAGAACCACTCGACTTCGGCTTATTGTTCCTGAAAAATTCCTTTGGCCGATCGTCTTAAAGGCAGATAATAAATGGTACAATATAGCATAATGGTATAATATGAGTTAAAATTAATATCAATAGCAGTACTGTTAAGAAATGAGCGTGGCGATTCTCTCAAGGACTAGCATTTCACTGACGTTTTATGTTATTTTTTGGGAAAATTCAATTACGTTATCAGGTCTGCAATATCATCTATGTGTATAGCACTGTCAGAACCGATATTTCGCCGTGACAGATGTTGGTAAGGGTTGTACAAATTATTAGAGACGAATGCTTTAAACTTTGTTTGTAGCTTTCCTGCTGAAAAAGGAGTGGTGATAATCGTCTTTCTTTTTATATTTCATGCACTTTTCACCGAACGAGGGATAACTAGGAAAACATTCGCGATTATTAATTTCAAAAAACTTCTAAATAACTTCGGCAATAATAGTTCTATGTAAAAAAACGAGTAAATTGCGTAAATTATAGAAAATTAATTGTCCAGTCTTTCGCATATGACATACTGTAATTCTAACGTAAAAGCTGTAATATTTGAGGTATTCAGTAATATACACGGATCAGCCATAACAGTATGACCACCTACCTAATAGCCGTTATGTCCACCTTTGGCACAGATAACAGCGGCGACACATCTTGGTATGGAAGCAGTGAGACCTTGGTAGGTCGCTGGAGGGAGTTGTCACCACATCTGCACACACAAGTAAACTATTTCCCGTAAATCCGGGGGAGGGGGGCAATGAGCTCTGACGCCAAGTTCATTCACATCCCAGATGTGTTCGATCGGGTTAAGATCTGACGAGATGGCGAGCTAGCACATCAATTGCAACTTGACACTGTGTTGCTCGAACCATTCCATCACACTCTTGGCCTCATCTTGTTAAAAAATGCCACTGCCGTTGGGAAGCATGGTCGTCATAAAGGGGTGTACGTGGTCTGCAACCAGTATACGATACTTCTCGGCCATCATGGTGCCTTGTACGAGCTCCACTGGACCCAGGGATGCCCACGTGAATGTTCCCGAGAGCATAATTCAGCCGTCACCAGCTTGTCTCCATTCCACAGTACAGGTGTTAAGGAGCTGTTCCCCTGGAAGACAATGAATTCGCACCCTCCCATCAGCATGATGAAGAAGGTATCGGGATTCATCACACCATGCAATGCTCTTCCATTTTGCCAACGTCCAGTGACGATTGTCACGTGCCCATTCCAGTCGTGGTATTAACATTGGTACATGTATGGGTCGTCGGCTGCGGAGGTTCATCGTTAGATGTATTCGGTGCACTGTGTATTCAGACACACTAACTTGTACTCTGCTCAGCATTAAAGTCTGAAGTTAGTTCCACCACAGCTCACCGCCTGTCTGCCCAGCCTATGACGTCTGACATCTGTAATGAGGGGTGGCCGCCTTCGTTACGCCACTTGTTAAGGACACTCAACACAGCATTCCTCGAGCACCCGTTAAGTCGTGCAGTTTCCGAAGTGCTTGTGCCGAGCCTTCAGGCCATCACAATCTGCCCTCGGTCAAATTCAGATAGATCGCGCGCCTTCTCCATTCTACACACGAAGAGTACGCTCACTGATACTACATGAACCGTGCATGCGTCTATCGCCTGGACGGGTTTATATCGATAGTAGGTAGGTGGTCATAATATTCTGGATGATCCGTGTATACATCTGTGCTAAGTCCATCGAATATCACCGACATAATGTTGCTCAGCTGCTTTGGTAACGTGTTCAGTGGCAATAACTGGCGGTGGTTGTTCTCCGAATTACAGCAGCGGTTTCTCTTTGTCACCTCTTATAAGGATAGGCCAGACCCTGCGTCCAACCGATTTCACCGAGCTTCAATGTACCTGTTGGAGGACATTCAACATTAACTCGTGTATAAGTGTTTAGGTCAATAGGCTTTCGTTTTTCGAAAAAAATAGAACAAATGTCATGACGCAGGAACCACTTCGGAACAAGTGGTGGTGATAGAACACTAAAAATATTTTTTTTTTACTTAAACGTGGTAGGTCCGCTAACTAATAATTTCCGAAAAAAATTGATGAATCTCCGATTCCAAAGCAACGCATATAAATGTGGAGAGTTACAGCATAGTCAAGCGGAACGGTGACCGAGTGGTCACCGTACTTGTCTACGAACCTCGACGATGTTCGAGTGTCGTCGTACCTATATCTTTTTGTATAAAATAAATTATTTTTTGACGGAACGTGAAGATAAGAATGCGATTAAAAATGTTAGGCAAACTTCAGTGAGCTTTTTGTTCCTCAGAGAGATAGAGAGAGATCCAGTAGTAACTGTGAGAAAGTTTAGGCCTATATTAATTTCAGGTAGAAAATGCGTTGCGTTGGAATCGGGGATTCATCATTTTTTCGGAAATAACGAAGCTGAGGACCTGACTTGTTTAAGTACAAAATATGTTCGCGTTTTACTGTTCTATCACCTTCTTTTTGTTCCAAGGGTATCCTGCGTCATGACATTTAAGTTCTTTTATTTTCGAAAACGAAAGCGTATTTGTATTAACCTAAACCCTTATACACGAGTTGCTGTTGAATGTTCCGCACAGGTACAGGTACAGTGTCTGTCATCTCCTTATTATGCTCTTTCAACCTCGTCTGGCGTCATTTTACACATATCAATTGAGTGGTGTCTTAACTAATTTCTTTTACTTTCCCAGTGGTTGCGACATTTAAAAAACTGTCAATGATGGGTAGTAGATTTAGCGTAATTTCTTTAAAATGACCCTATTTCCCATTGAATTCACTGTGGACCAATAGTGCCATCTCATAACAAGAACAAAGTACGGTAGTTGAATCCGATGTCCTAAAATACTCAACAGTTCGAAACGTCTCCAAAATGAACTCCTTTTATCACTGTGAGAGTGATGTTTCAGCAGCAGGAGGCACCCCAGTCGCAGTGCAGTGCTGCATATCACATCTTAGCTAAGACAACAGAGAGCCGTTAAGGCGGCCATTGGTTCCGGGTGGCGGTTCCGAGAGTCAAGTGGGGTTAGGCTGGCTCCATTAGCGGCGAGGTTTGCTGTCGCAGTGTGCGACCGGTACATATATACTGCTATGCAGGCTGGGTTGCCATGGAGACAGCACGTCACATGGCGCCAGGCTGTCTGCTCCCTCTGCAATAATTACATCCTCCTGGGCAAAAGTACAACAAACGAATTAAGCCGTTCCTGAAGTAATTTCAACACGAACATTGGCTATTTAACAACATTTTAATGCCCAGTGAATGGTAATTAAATAAACTCTCAGCAGCAAATGGATTAAATATGTGTAATACTCTTTTGACTTTTAATTACTTCTAAAACATGTTATAGTTTTGCCCATTGTCATACATAGTATTCAAATATAACTGGTAGAGTCAGTGGAGTCAGCCTAATTAACACTGAGTTGATAACTAGCCTCAAAAGAACACTGTCTCTACGTACTGAAAATGACCAGCTACAGAATTTCTTTCAAATACCCCTATTTCTCGCTGAATTCCATGTAGGTAACTAAAACGTTCAAATTCGAATCGACAAGTGCCAGTTCCATTATTTTCATAAATGAAAAGCATACACTATATCTCTTCTTTAAGTCTCAGTTCATAACCTGACGGGCCGTCTAGTTGTTCGCTTGCGCTCGGGAAATGGTAGTTCGTCGGCTCTGAAGATGGTTTACTGTTGGTTTCCATTGTAATACCAGCCATTTAATTATGAATGCAGCTATTAACTTCTCAGGAACAACCCTACCACCTATCTATTCATTAAATTGTAGTTAATAATTTACCACATTTTTTTTGCTAGGGGCTTTACGTCGCACCGACACAGATAGGTCTTATGGCGACGATGGGATAGGAAATGCCTAGGAGTTGGAAGGAAGCGGCCGTGGCCTTAATTAAGGCACAGCCCCAGTATTTGCCTGGTGTGAATATGGGAAACCATGGAAAACCATTTTCAGGGCTGCCGATAGTGGGATTCGAACCTACTATCTCCCGGATGCAAGCTCACAGCCGCGCGCCTCTACGCGCATGGCCAACTCGCCCTTTACCACACTTAGGTATCAGTCAGAAATATACACTGTGTCGTAGTTTCCCGCTATTTATTTGATATTGTAACATTCCAATTCGTTTTAAAAATCTGCTGTTTCCTGTCTTCAGTTTTATTCCATGATATTAGAATTTCATTACGTCGTACTTAACTGTATGTACATTATAGCAAATACTTCTCCAAGTAGGCAAATAAGCTCTGTGGAGGAGGGGAAGGTAGAGGCTTTCACTATTCCTAACTTCAGCATTAAGTAGGAGGAATTGTTAAGTCAGTTCCAGAAAATCTTTGTCCCCACAGGACCTAAATAATAATAATAATAATAATAATAATAATAATAATAATAATAATAATAATAATAATAATAATAATAATAAAACTATTCAATTAACTCTCGTTCACTTACTATAGATTTTAGGAGATGCCATGGGAGCGAAAGTTTGTCCAATAGGAGTTATTTAACATACTGAAAACAATTATCACTCACTTGTCACATGCAGGCATCCTAAACTGCATCGAAAAATATCCAAATAACACTTCAGTACTTGTTATAATAAATGAAATGCGAATATGATAGATATAGTCTCCCTGCTTTATAAGTGAAATTCAAGACTCAAAATCCAGTCCGATTCTGTGGCTGAATGATCAGCGTTCATAAATGCCGGGTTCGACTTTTGCTTAAGCCACGAGATTTTACTACGCATGGTTAATTTGCTCTGTCCCAAATATTTCTGCAACTCACTCACTACACTTCCCAATACTACGAAGTTCACTTCTCACGGCAGAGGCAGCCCACATTCATTGGAGCATCTGCCTTACAAGGGTTGTACAAGGCTATTATGTTATTATTTTATTCAACATGTGGGATTATGGAAACCTCAGTAGATTTGTGTCAAACAATTGAAAACATTATGTCTTATAAATATAATAACGTATTTCAAACATGGATTCTACTAGCTAGTCACAGACCTACATCTTTGTCTCTGTTTTGGTAATGAAGGTGATTTATCACTCACATCAGCTCCTACCAATAAGCGGAGCCCTTCAGTGCAAAAAGTGCAATGCCACAGTCCATAAAAGGTGATCAAAATATAATTACAGTTAATAGGCGCTTTAAATCACGAGTTTACATGCATAAGGCTCGAAATCAAATTCAGATGTGTTGTTCACCTCTTTCACCTTTGCTGTTCGTAGTTTACATGGATCATCTGCTGAAAGGTATAAAGTGGCAGGGATGGGTTCAGTTTAGTGGAAATGTAATAAGCAATCTGGCCTGTGCTGACGACTTGGTCTTAATGGCAGATTGTGCCGAAAGCCTGCAGTCTAATATCTTGGAACTTGAAAATAGGTGCAATGAGTATGGTGTGAAAATCAGCATTTCGAAGACTAAGCTGATGTCAGTAGGTAAGAAATTCAACAGAATTGAATGTCAGATTGTTGACACAAAGCTGGAACAGGTAGATAACTTTAAGTATTTTGGCGTGTGTTCTCTCAGCATGGTAACATAGTGAGATTGAATCAAGGTGTGGTAAATCTAATGCGGTGAGCTCGCAGTTGCGATCAACAGTATTCTGTAAGAAGGAAATCAGCTCCCGAATCCAACTATCTTTACATCGGTCTGTTTTCAGACCAACTTTGCTTTACGGGAGCGAAATCTGAGTGGACTCAGTATATCTTGTTCATAAGTTATAAGTAACAGACATGAAAGTAGCAAAAATTTCTGCTGATGCAATCAGGTGGGAACAATGGCAGGAGTACTCGGAACGAGGAGATGAAGGCTAAGTTAGGAATGAACTCGATGGATGAAACGCATAAACCGGCTTCGGTGGTGGGGTCATGTGAGACGAATGGAGGAGGATAGATTACCTAGGAGAATAATGGACTGTGTTACGGACGGTAACAGGAGTAGAGGGAGAAAAAAAGACGACGATGGTTAGACTCAGTTTCTAACGATTTAAAGATAAGAGGTATAGAACTAAATGAGGCCATAGCACTTGTTACAAATAGAGGATTGGGGCGACGTTCAGTAAATCCACAGAGGCTTGCAGACTGAACACTGAAAGGCATAACGGTCTATAATGATAATGTATGTATGTATGTTGGTCATTACTGAAGTTGTAAAAGTTTGATCTCTGTCACTTCCTCTGTCCAGGTGAGCAAAAATTCGGAGAGAGGAACATCCTTTTCCCCAAATGAACTAATATCGCTACCTCTAACGTAAAAATAGTGTGAAAAGAAGCAAAAAGACATAACTGATTACATTTAAATATTGCCGTTCTTTGACGTCGTATGTATCTATTTATCTATCTATCAACTTAGCAATTCTTTTATCAATAGAACGACAATACAGTGAAAACGTTTTACGATTTCTTGTTGAACAATAATTGTTGATTAAAAAATATCATCCATTCATTGAATATATGAAAATAAGCTAGTTTATAGAAGAGGAATCAGAAAATAGGGAAACGTAGACAAATACCGGGTGGACAAAATAAAACGGATTCGGAACAATAGGATTCACACGGGATTCACCCTTGTATTGAACATTACAGAAGATGCTGGAAATGGCTTCATGTGAAGAAATAAAAATCTGAGGATCCGAAAGCCCTGACTCCATTCAGAAACCACCGGCAGAACTCATCACGCGAAGGTTCGCCTTAACGCACGCACAACAGTAAATTTGTAGATAAAGGTCATTTTTTGATAATATTTCGACACGGCGATCTCTTATTTCCCACTTGCACAGATAATCGGCGTTGAGATTTCATCGGACTTCCTTCCAGGCTTTCTTTCACTTGAGTAATGTTTTCTGGCGTTCGAACACTTTCGGATAGATACGGCGTTTATTCGCTACAGAGCCCGTTTCACGCCCCAAGTTTTCGCATTGCAGACTTTGCTGGAGGTTTTTCCAAAATACCTCCAGCCTTAAACTCTTGCACAAATAGTTTCGCATAGATTTTCCACGAATCGTGCTTCACATAACGCTTGACAGTGTACACGCGGTGTTTTATCGTGAGCACCATCTTGTGTTGCATTCAACTGGTCACTAAACACGTCTGTTCCTCACACTTACACGTAATAACACAGCGACGTATTCGGGAGACGCGCACGCGGAGGCATATGACAACAACAGATGTGTGCATTAAAATCACGGTTTCCAGCATTTTCTGTTTTGGTCAGTCCACCTGTTCATTAACAAGGGTCAATTCCACGGCAGCCTTATAAATAGGGCCCGGATGTTTATGCAGTAATAGGTTAGAATGCAGACTTACTGAAGCGAGTGACAGGTAGAGTCTACCTGCACGATGGTAGTGCTATGAGGTTTGCATAAACATTAGGGGTTTTAATGGGCCGAACCCCTAATGTTTATGCGGGCCCTACTTATAAATATTTTCCGGGCCAGTTTTATCTGACCTGGCCTGTATAAATACGTAACGAAAAATTGTCATAATTTTGGATATAAATATTTGATGACTCTTTCAAATGCTCCTACAAATATAGCATATTAGGTGCGAATATCTCTTTTAGTTATATTAGCAACTACAAACAAATAATTTAAAATTGTTGAAGACACTGAACATGTTATGAAATTACTAAATAAACTATTTTAAGTTTGAAAGGAAAATTAAATATATTAATTCGAAACATCCACGGAATGGAATGGGCGCGCGTGTTAACAAGCTTCGACTAAAGAGGCACGGGAGGCAGTGGATTCGAAACCCTGATAACGGTTTTCTGTGAATTCACATTTTCACTTCCAGGCAAATGCGGGACAGTTATTATTCAGAGGCTACAGTCGATTCCTTCCATTGACTCACCCAATTGAATTCACTATCATTCATTTTATCTTCATTAGTTCCTGAACTGAGGTTGGCGACAGTAAGTGCATCCGGCGATTAAAAAACGCCATATTTATGTCATCTCATTTTCGACCCCGTATCAGGAAACACGTCTAAATGGTAGACTTGCATATCGAAAACCGGGGTTACTTTGCACTTTAGGGGGTAACTTTGTACCATCTGTTTAAAACTTATTGTGATGCTTCAATGACGTTTGTGAGAATCGAATCTTTTACCTAGTTCTGCGCTTACAGCATACGTATACAGTATTTTAGTCTCTCAAATGCCACTGGAGGGTCACAAAGAGTTTTCCAAAGATGGTACAAAGTTACCCCTCTAAGGTGCAAAATAACCCTGGTTTACGGCACTTCGGAACATCTCATTACATGATGGAAACCGAGCAGCTTGGCCGTGTTGTTAGGAACGCGCAGCTGTGAGCTTGCATTCGGGAGATAGTGAATTCGAACCCTGATGTCGGCATCGCTGAAGATGCTTTCCCGTGGTTTCTCGTTTTCACACAAGGCAAATACTGGGGCTGTGTCTTAAGGCTACGGCTGCTTCCTTCCCACTCCTAGCCCTTTCCTGTCCTATCATCTCCATTAGGACTATATGTGTCGGTGCGACGTAAAGTCAACTGTTAAAAAAATGACAGAAATACTTCTATGTTGAAAATCCTCGGACACTAACCGTTTATTAAAACACATTTAACTAAGGGAGTTCGAAATATTTCTAGAATCTATCCGTTGTATGAGCCTAGAAGAACATATAAAAGTAAATGTTGATCCTTTGTTACTGTAAGAAAATTATTATGACATTCTAGAAATACAGAATAATCAAGCTAATTATTGTGAGTATATAAATATTTTAGGTGCAGAAATCGGTAGTAAAAGCTTATCTTCAACATAAATACAAGGTTAAGTATTTTTTATAAATTGTTTATAATTTGGAACGCGTTGTTGTTTTATGTAACAAGGCTAAAATCAAGATAGGGGACTGATTACCTAGGGCCGGGTAGGAGTGCATCAGTCACCTTGATAAAGAAAACTATTCAATGTAGTCAAAACGTTGGTAACTTGTACTTAAGATACTTAAAACAACAACGGAGAACGACCTGTGAACAATTTATTTAATATCAATGTAACAGACCGTGGAAGCTTCACATCTAAGATATAAATACACGGACTGGTGTTAATCTACGACCAATCTTTAATACACTCTAAAATGTTAGATTAGATTAATCTAAAATGCAAATACAAACCACGATATACTGGTAGTTTATCACAGCGACATAAAATGGACTCTGTTAACAGTAGTTATGGGGCCATAATTACCTCTAGCACTAGGGGAATTGTTTGAGCGATAGACTCTGTCCAGATAGATAACGTAGTTACAGCTGATTCGTGACCGAGCAACAGTAATTATCTTCTAAAATGGGGAAATGGACATGGACTAAAACATACAGCGACCACAGTCAAAGTTAATTCGTACAAATTACCTCTTTTTTCAGAAGTCATACTTAAGAGTCATAATTAAATACAACAAGGTGTATGCACTGTATGACAGCAGAACCATTTATATTTGTTAGCATACAATTGATAGAGAGAAATTTATTAATAACATTAGTGAGGTAAATCGAGAGTGGCCTGGGTTATATATAAGAATTATCTTCCATCCATTATGATTTAATTAATATTATTGATTTTACAGCTCACTAACCAAATTTAGATTTCTCGGAGACGCCGGGGTGTTGGAATTTTGTCCCACAGGAATTATTTAACGTACCATTAAATCTACAGACTCGAAGCTTATGTATTTGACCACCTTAAAAAACAACCATACAGAGCCAGGTTCGAACCACCCAAGTTGGGCTCAGCAGGCTAACGCTCTATCATTCGAGCTACTCAGTCCGGCTCATTATACTTTCTTCCCTGATTGATTGATTGATTGATTGATTGATTGATTGATTGATTGATTGATTGATTGATTGATTGATTGATTGATTGATTGATTGATTGATTGATTGATTGATTGATTGATTGATTGATTGATTGATTGATTGATTGATTGATTGATTGATTGATTGATTGATTGATTGATTGATTGATTGATTGATTGATTGATTGATTGATTGATTGATTGATTGATTGATTGATTGATTGATTGATTGATTGATTGATTGATTGATTGATTGATTGATTGATTGATTGATTGATTGATTGATTGATTGATTGATTGATTGATTGATTGATTGATTGATTGATTGATTGATTGATTGATTGATTGATTGATTGATTGATTGATTGATTGATTGATTGATTGATTGATTGATTGATTGATTGATTGATTGATTGATTGATTGATTGATTGATTGATTGATTGATTGATTGATTGATTGATTGATTGATTGATTGATTGATTGATTGATTGATTGATTGATTGATTGATTGATTTATTTATTTATTTATTTATTTATTTATTTATTTATTTATTTATTTATTTATTTATTTATTTATTTCAAAGCGAGTGCTGTTTGTGTGGCAGCATATTAGTCATTAAGAGTTTTTACTATTATAAATATCCAATACAAAAGGACCTACAAAGTATTTTAGGGTTATAGTTGAAACATCCAATTATAAGTTAAACATAATGCAAGTGATTTACAGAACCAGTTTACGAAAGATGCGATGAATGAAAATTAGGAAATGTTTGTAACAGCATGTCTGTATGAAAATATGGCATAGTGGTTGTGAAAGCTGAATATTACAGCAGTTCAAATGAGAGTCTAAATCAAATCTTGCTCTTGTAAACACAGGGCAATTGAATATTAAATGATCAACTGTTTGAGTCGACCCACAAATGCAAGAAGAGTCACTTGTCAAAATTATTTTAAAACGTTCGAAATATAATTTGAAATTTCTATGACCTGACATAAAATAAATAAATAAATAAATAAATAAATAAATAAATAAATAAATTGAGTTAACTCAAAAATTGGCACCAAATGTTTGCACTGAAGTCGGTTGTAAACTGTGGGAAAATATATTCTTCTAGTATCGGATCCATTTGAAGCAGAGGTCCAATGGAGGTTCCATTGATTCAAGATATATTCTTTGATTTGTCTTCTTGCATAGCCTACGGGAGAACTGTCATACGTGACTTCCAGATTTGATTGAGCAGCAGCTTTTGCTAGTTGATCAGCTCTCTTATTTCCGCTGGATCCAGTATGTCCGTGAATCCAGGAAATGCTGATATGACGGTTTTGGTGAGCTATAATTCTTATAGCAACTGCTAACGTGTTCATATTATATTTGCTTCTATAGACTTCAACGCAGCCTGCGAGTCACTGAGTATTTGGACCCTTTTGTCGTTGTCATGACACCACTGTATTACACATTTAATGGCTAGTAGTTCTGCCTGAAAGACCGAACAGTAGGAGGATAGTTTATACTGCGCTGTAAAAAATTCACTTTCATTTTCATAGACTACTAAAGCACACCCAACAAGGTCCTCACCGTCGTTGCTTTATGTACGAGAGCCTTCAGTATAAATGATACAGTCATAAGTGGCTATGCACTTGTTACGGAGAATCCTCTTGAACAATCTTCGATGACCAGACTGTAAAAAATGGCATTGTTGTTCTATAACAGTATTGATGATGGAATGAGGTGATGGCCTATTTTCCTTACGTAATGTCCAAATGCAATCAAAAATAGCGGCTCAGTTCCAGAAATAATAAGTGCTGCATCGGTAGAAGTTGTCCGGTAAGCTCGGGAGAACCGGATCGCAAATCCTCTTTGAATTTGCAACAATTTATTCCGGGCCCATTTCTTTCCCAGTGTGTTTCGCAAAGAAGAGAGGCAGTACAGAATCAGCAGCACAAATGCCCTATAATAAATTATTTTAAGTACTTCTGAATTAAGTCCCCACGATGGTCTGCTTGCAACAGTTAGTCCCTTCAAAAATTTACTGACTTTAATTTTTAAGTTGTTGAAATGAGTTCTGAACGTGAGTTGATTGTCAAATATAATGCCCAAAAATCATAACTGATCCTCTATTTTTATCTGATATGCATTCATAATTATTCTTGGTTTCTTCTGTATTCTTCTCCTCGTGAGAAACATAGCTTTGCTCTTCGTTGCATTGAATTGCAGTTTGTTAGTTTCACCCCAATTGAGAACGCTACACAAGGCAGAATTTGTTCGAACAGTGCGATCTCCCACATTTTCAGCTTCAATTAGAAGAAGAACATCATCGACGTAGCCAATGATTCGACATTCCTTTGGAAAAATTAAATGTAAGAGGTCATCATAAAGGATATTACAGAAACCAGGGATACATGTTGATCCTTGCGGACAGCCTTTGGAGACATTTTGTGGAGACTACTGTTCCAATCTGAAGCTTCACTCTTCGTTTACTAAAGTAAGACTGAATTACTTTATAGAGATTATTTGGGCATCGTTTCTCCTTTAACTGGGACAAAAAATTTAACCACCAAGCATTGTCAAAAGCACCATTTATGTCCAGAGAAATTAATACAGCAAGTTTCTTCATTGAAAATATGCCTTGGATCCATTCTACCACGCATCTTCGGTTGATTTCTGAGAAGCAAACCCATACTGATTGCAACTCATAAAACCATAGAAATGAAAAAAAATTAAAAGGCGTATGGCTTTTAGTGCCTGGAGTGTCCGAGGACAAGTTCGGCTCGCCAGATGCAGGTATTTTGACTTGAATCCCGTAGGCGACCTGCGCGTCGTAATGAGGATGAAATGATGATCCAGGCGACACATACACCCAGCCCCAGTGCCATAAAAATTAACCAATGATGGTTAAAATTCCTGACCCTGCCAGGAATCGAACCCGGGAGCCTGACCAAAGGCCAGCGCGCTAACTATTTAGCTATGGAGCCGGACACCATATAAATACATGTGATACATAACTCGATCAATGAATAATTACTCTAAGTTCTTTCCAAGCTCAGGTAGAAGACAAATAATTGGTCTAAATAATTTTGGAGTAAAGTTAAGAAGAAAACGCCCATTCGGGATTATTTTAACAATTGCCTATTTCCAAGAAGTTGGAAAATGGTTTAGAGCCAGACATTTGTTGAAAAGAATGACAAATAAGAAAGTAAAGCAGTAGTGAATGTCTTTGACTATGTTAGCAGACAATCCGTCCCAGCCAAGAGCTCTCTTGTCATTCTGCAAAAGGATAATGTGTTCAACTTGCTGTTGAGAAAATAGTGCATGATCTTCAGTATCAGGAGGAATTTCTGAAAACATTTTAATTGATACTTGTTGTTATGAGTCATATTTTTCAACTTAGAAGAATGTATTTTTCAGAACATTGGTGGTATCAGAGAATTTTCTTGAGCAGACGTTTTCAGTTTTGATTGAGGTGAGGTTCGTATTTAAATTTTCTGGTTTCCAACCCACAATGGTTGTTTTTTGTTGGAGCAGAGCAAAATTCCTTCCAACATACTGATTGACGTTTTAGCATTAATTTTCTGTAGTCTTCCTTAGTTTTCAAGTATACTTCATCATATCTCTGACGCAAAAGAGGGCAATGACTTCTCTTATATCATCTGTACCAAACCAGTACTCGCTTTCAAACTATAGAAAGCTCCTCTTTCCACCAGAATTGTTTATATGGCTTTTGAGATATCTTAAGTAAGTTAACCTCTGAAAGCTTTATTATGGTTTCATTTAAGCAGTTTACAATTTCATCCAGCTCGTTTGTGGATTTGCAGACCTCTATCATAGCTGTCATTTTCCCAAGACTTTTCTGGCTGCCAAGAGAAACTGGTCCCATTTCACATTTTTTGTTCTGTATAACCTTATCAGGTAATTGGAAGCATTAATAGTAGATCTGCTTGGCGTAGATTGTGTAGTCACAGCATGGTCTGAAATTGTTAGAAGATCACTTACCTTCCAGTCTAAAATGAAAGTAGAAAGTGAAGGATAGCACACACTTACATCTAAAAGGCTCTGGGAATTACTTCAGAAGTACGTTATTGAGGATAGTTAGGTTATTTTCTCGATAATTTTTGATAGGGCTTCCCCACAATCCGAATTTGGCGTTTGGCATTTGGTAACCACCTTGCCCTTTAGCTCCTGGCCAAGCTACCCCCATAAGAGCAAAGTAGAGCAGCCATCGTGCCCAGTAGCCCTGCGCCAGCTCCCCATATTTCCCTTGATAATAATGTAGAGCGGCCATATTTACCTTTAGCCTCTGGCCGAAAGGTCGGTTATTTTCACTACTAAGTATCTACAAGGGAGGTTTGCAAGGTAAAGTGACATGTCACACAAAAACATAACTTGTTATGTTCAAGTACCTACATTTACATATATACACAGTACTTTGTTATATTGTATTACCACAAAACCCTTTATAGTCATTCTTTTTGTGGTTTAAATTTGAGAATACGGCCTCATCTCAGTGTAAATGTGTGAGTGAAACCAGTCTGATATCTTGGGGCATCCTTATGTCTGAAGTAGTCATTCGAATAGCAACTAAACTCAAGGGAACCGAGCTCGATAGCTGCAGTCACTTAAGTGCGGCCAGTATCCAGTATTCGGGAGATAGTAGGTTCGAACCCCACTGTCGGCAGCCCTGAAAATGGTTTTCCGTGGTTTCCCATTTTCACACCAGGCAAATGCTGGGGATGTACCTTAATTAAGGCCACGGCCGCTTCCTTCCCACTCCCAGCCTTTCCCTGTCCCATCGTCGCCATAATACCTATCTGTGTCGGTGCGACGTAAAGCAACTAGCCCAAAAAAAACTCAAGGGAAGTTAATTCAGATAAAGATGGGTTTGTGGCTAACATACGACATGTACGTCTCGTTTACATCTCTCAGTTCGACGGAGGCCAATTGTGGTAGTACAGGAGACCAGTTGGCGATTTCCCTAAATTATGAATTTCACATAACGTGAGGTGCTTACTGCGCAGCGATACAGAAAACAGAGTCAGCAAGTTGTTGGTCAGATTTCCATTCCTGTAGCTGCATAACAGAACCCAAAATCGTTGACGAAATCGTTGCCTTGGTGAAGGGAAACGTCAGCTAGAGTGAATCTTCCTTACTGCAATATTTGAGCCATTACCATGGCAACAGTCCTGTGTTGTACTCTTGTGAAACGTACACTTGTCCATAGTACTACTATGCTAAGAAGCTTCTAAATATTTCAGCGCACAGCAATCACGAAATTTCCTTTAAACACTATAGTTCTTCCAGCTGAGCCAGATGTATTCCCTCCTGTCATATTTCGCAAAATAGCAATTAATATCCATTTCGGATTCCACTATTTCAGACCTTCTCTAGACAATATATTTCACATTTCATTCGAGTTTTCCATAATGAATCATAGAAATTTTATGAAGTTCAATGCCTGGCTGAGTTGTTATTCGGAAGAGAGAATAGAGTTTTAGAGTACTTTCTGTTGGACTTTCCCATCAAGCTGACGATTTTCTTCAAATATTAACAAAAAGGAACTTAATTGTGAGATAAGTTATTAACTTTAAAATGTGAAAATCATTTATTGTATTCAGAAGTGACTTAACTTTGAGAAATAATTTCTGTACTTTATTCATATAAGCGTAAACAGTTTCGACAAAAATTAATCCTTTAGCAACAAACTGTAATTTTTGCAATAGGCTCCGTTAAATGTGGGAGATGTCCTTATAGGTCCCACTCTACAGCTTTACTGTTGTCCTGTACAACATTAACAATTATATATATATATTCTTTTCCTAAATTGTCTACGGGAAGTTTAACTTTTTACGTCCAACTAAAATATATTCAATTTCTTTGTAATTTGAAATGTTCTACTCCATCATCTGTCTCACTTTGAATATGACATTTATTTTGTTCCATATTTCTTCATAAACAGATATACAGTACACCGACTACAGGAAATACGTCAGTATGAGAACATGTGAGCGCACGTCCAGCAGTATATGGATATGAGCAATATATTTGTCTGCATGAGCTGTCACTCGGTTATTCTTTAGTGTTGCATGTCTGTCCCATGTATCTGTCCTTTCAGTATATGAAGCGTAATTTATTCCACTTCTTCACGATACAAACTGGAATGTGATAAGCGTATTGACTTCTCAGGTCACAGATAAGAAATCCTGGCATATACCATTATTACTGAAGTAAGTTACCTGCGCTTCGATACAGATCAGAACTGACAAACGGAGCGAATGGCTAAGCGATTTGGGCCACTTAGCTGTGAAGCTTGCACTCGAGAAATTCTGGGTTCGAACCCTACCGTCAGCAGCCCTGAAGATGGTTTTCAGAGATTTCTGATTTTCACATCAGGCAAATGCTGTGGCTGTATCTTAATTAAGATTACGGTCGCTTCCTTCCCAGTTCTCCCCCTTACCCGTCCCATCGTCGCCATTATACCTATCTGTGTCAGTACGACGTAAAACAAGTAGTAGAAATGGCTAAACGTTAAATTTGTAATTTTTGAGGATTAATTGAACTTAACGCATGCCCGCATCCGATTTCATATTTGAATCACACCTGTTAGTGTCCCACAGTCACAGGATTATTTCAGAATTTTCCATTCCAAATGTACCTTTTAAGGATAGTCTTATGAACGAATTCATTTCAGGATTTTGGAACATCTAAAACCATACAGCAGATGACTTACCTTAATCCAAAGAGGATGACCCCATAGGAGGTTTACAGTACTTTTAGGGACGTTTCGCGACTTCGCTACGGGTATACCGTTCGTAGAGATTCCCTGAACATTCCGCTAATATTCCACAGTATGAATTGAGGTAGAAAAAATAAAAAGACTGAATATACTGACGTAAATACTTTTTTCGTTTATACACAATACGCAGTATTATCATTTCAGTTCTTCTGGCTATAACGCGCTGAACTAACCTATTTAGTTTCAAATAGGTGTTTCATCATCTATAAATTTTAAGGGATATTTAGAATTAAATGAGCAGTTCAACCTTCACGAAGAAGAGTTGTAGCTATACCGGAAGAAGCAACGGGATGAGTTATATTCTCATTCTAGCGAACTTGATCAAACGTAATATTTAAGAGGAATGCCCATCCGAGTGCGTAAAGAAAGAAAATGTTATATTCACCGTAACACAATTTCAAAAACTTGTCTTTGTTCTGAAATCAGCTTTGGTGTTAGGCCTGTTGTCATAGCTTTCAACGAATTTTTATGACTTCTCTAGATATCTGTCTAGATGTTTCGTCTAAGCGCTAGCGAGCTCGATAGCTGCAGTCGCTTAAGTGCGCCCAGTATCCAGTATTCGGGAAATGGTAGGTTTGAACCCCACTGTCGGCAGCCCTGAAAATGGTTTTCCGTGGTTTCCCATTTTCACACCAGGCAAATGCTGGGGCTGTGCCTTAATTAAGGCCACGGCCGCTTCCTTCCCACTCCTAGGCCTTTCCCGTCCCATCGTCGCCGTAAGACCTATCTGTGTCGGTGCGACGTAAAGCAACTAGCGTCTAAGCGCTCTCGTCGCGGTGGTGGTGATGGTGATTATTGTTTTAAGAGGAAGTACAACTACGCGGTTAACCAAATTGGCTAAGATTTTTACCAAATATTATAATTACTTGACCTTCTATGTTTAAGCTTCATTGAAAATATGATCGCTGTAAGTAAAGTGAGGTTGTTCATTTTGATCTCTTCTCAAACTGTCCTCTGCTAAAGCTAAAAATTACGAGTATGAAGAGACAAAGGAATTTGACAGAATGCTGCTCACAGAGTAAGAAACAGGAAGTCAGATTTCGAAGAATAAATATTTTAGTATGAAGGGGAAGAAACATGGTAACTTAAAGTATGTGAAGATTATAATTAGGCCATCTAAACACTCATATAATAGCTTGTAATATATTTTTGAATATTGTTGTCCTGGATAGCCATGGTCACTTAATCACTGATTGAAGAATAACTCCCCAGTAAAAACTTCCGCGCATAGGACGAAGGCCAGGGGTTTGTCTATGACAGGGAGTACAGGACGAATTGACATAATTGCCTTTAAAGATAATGAGAAAGACTTCATTACCTATTCGACTATCCGATTTGAGCACCACGTCGGTCTGTCTACTGCAGTTCACCTTGAGTAACAGAACATCTACAAAAACATGCACCAGCTCAATGAAATAGAGATTATCGGCCTAATGGTTCGGACTCGTGGCACTATACCTGCCTTGTTCATGGAACTTTGGAAAAAGTTTCACCTGCGTATGAACAGCATTCAAATTATAATTACCGCCATCATACGTGGTTCTGTAAACATCCTGAGATCTCACATGTTCGGACCACCAAAATGTTATTTAAAAATCATAATACCGCTATATTTCTGTAAGGTAAAATGTTTATATCCTAATGCGCTATAACTGTGGCAAACCACAATTCGGGAAGTCGTTGATTCTTTCAATAAATATAACCCTTTTCGGAGTAAACTTAAGTGACCATGCTGGTGGAAGTATAGATGGCACAACTGACACTCAAATCTAATAAAACTTCAAAATGTTAGTTTCAATCAAGTTTCCTTCAAAGCAGAAAAAACGTTGTAAAATATTCATATCGTGATATATTGAATTACTGGATGTATTATGAAATACTTCATTTCGTATTTTAATATAATACTATATGATATTCATATCGTAAAATATATTACAAACATTATAATCCAGAGTGACCAAAAATAGTTAGATTTGCACCACTATGCATGTTGAGTGCTCAGTCCGGAGGCTGATATGAACCTCGACAGCTCGCCCATCACCATTAATGGATACAAATTCCGATTTTTATACTAATCCACCCAGTGCTCGCCTGGCGAATGTCCAGGACCGCATGCTTGGAATAGTCCTTAAGACGTAAAACCGTCTCGCATCGCCTACTTACCCGCACGCAAGCGAGCTTAATCTTCCACAGAAGAAGCGTGGGTGACTTATTTAACGTAGACTATGCACTCACTAGGTGAGTGAACGCCTTCGTCCGCATTCTCGAAATGCTCCTTCAGCGCGTAAACAGGCGCGATTTTCTGAGAACTCGTTAAAGACACCGATACGTAGACATCTAAAAGGTGCATTTACATAGTAAATTAAATTCTAAATCTTTAGGTATCCCCTTCTTATTTCTAAGATGAACAATTTACCCATTATTATATTTTTCATCGAATAAAGCATACGTCGAATTAAAGAAAACACTTTTTCCTGAAACACCCATGCCCATAAACCTTTTTAGAGGAAACCGAATTCCACGTACACTTAGTGGGATCCAGTTTAATAGAACGAAGCATGTTCACTTCGTAGGCCCCCATGCGTAGATTTTCCTCAGACTAGCTACACATTTTCTTTCGCTGCATGGCTCCCTTAAGAGACAGCGAAATAATAAGTAGCCTACGTGTTATACGAAGGTCCACCGGGCGAGTTGGCCGTGCGCGTAGAGGCGCGCGGCTGTGAGCTTGCATCCGGGAGATAGTAGGTTCGAATCCCACTATCGGCAGCCCTGAAGATGGTTTTCCGTGGTTTCCCATTTTCACACCAGGCAAATGCTGGGGCTGTACCTTAATTAAGGCCACGGCCGCTTCCTTCCAACTCCTAGGCCTTTCCTATCCCATCGTCGCCATAAGACCTATCTGTGTCGGTGCGACGTAAAACCCCTAGCAAAAAAAATACGAAGGTCCCAGTTATAAGACTGAAAAATTCCAGCCCAATAAGTCAAGTAGTTTTTAGGTGAAAGAAAACCGGACCGACAGACAACTTCCACGTGTATATTATATATTATAAACTGAGCGAGTTGGCCAAGCTGGAAGGGGCGCGCACCTGTGAGCTCGCGTTCGGAAGATAGTGGGTTCGATTACCACAGTTGGCAGCCCTGAAGATAGTTTTCCCCGTTTTCCCATTTTCACAGCAGGCAAATATTTGGGCTGCACCTTAATTAAGGCCACGTCCGCTTCCTTCCCACTCTTATACCTCTTCTTTCGCATCGTCGTCATAAGACCTATCTGTGTCGGTGCGATGTAAAGCCAATAGTAAAAAAAAGTAAATATTATATTTAATATTAGCCTACCCCACATAGTAGGGGGAAAGCGTGCATGCCTCGTAACTGGAGGCCTCGGGTTTGATATAGGGCTAGGTCAGGAATACTTTGGCCTACCTGGATCTGAGAAGTGATTCGAGGTCTACTCAACCTACCTGATTACAGTTGAGGAGCTATCTGACTGTGAGATAGAGGCCCCGGTCTAGGAAGCCAAGAATAACTACCGAGAGGATTCGAATTGCCGACCACACGACACCTCGTAATCTACAGACCTTGATAGGCTACGGCCACTCGAGGATTTTGCGTCGTGGGGTTTGGTTTTGATTATATTTAGAAAGATGGTACCAAACGCAGAGAAAGGGAAGTCCTCCAACATCTACAAGCCATTTCAAACGTTGTAAACTGTGATGAAACATGATAATTGAAAATGCTATGGACATTATAATAAGATATTGAACCTTAACGGATTAAACTACAAACACCATAGAAGAAGAATTTTTAATTGATTTCATTAACACTGTACTTTTTGCAATGATATAATAATTATTCGATAGATTTCAACTTGAACTTCCACAGTTATGTTCTCTGCTTGGATACATGATTACAAATGCGTGGCAGTGCCGCCTGGTGGCCATGATCATTAAGGGTTAAACAAACAAAGAATTGTGTGGCAGCGAGCATTCTTACTGAAATGCAACAAGCAATACGAAAAGCATTTCGAGATACTGCCCGTGGCACATTGCCCATCAGGTACGCCGAGCAATACAGCAATATTTGTACACTACTGCCCAATTGCGGTGAACGACGAGAAAGGGAATATATGTTACTGAAAGGTATATACAGTAACTGGACTCGGAGCGAGCAATCTGCCATCACGTTTCATTGTAAATAAAACAGCTATAAAAGAAGCTTTGTCTGCACCTTGTGTCCCGCAGTCCTGAAGTGAGCTTCCTGGGCTTGCTCTTATTCTCCACCTTTCTTTTCCATTGTGCATTTACCTGTCCTTCTTCTAGTTACTCCGAATATTAAAGTATAAGATTTATCTCCAATGTAGACTCACTTACCTCTAGTGCGTTATTTAGAAAATCATTAGAATTAATCTTTAATTTTTGCCTACTGTTAAATTAAATAAATTACAAACATGTATTGAACTCAAGTACTAGTACAAACACGTATTTTCATGACGATCTTGTTCAATTTATATGAATGCTTAGTAGATCATTTTCGATTTAAGTTTGTAAAGATTGTATATTAATAAGCTGTTTCAGAATACGTTATTGTAAATTTTATTTTATGCTTGCGAGATGTTTCAGATAACAAACAAATAAAATATATTTCTGTGTAAGTGATATTTCAAAATATGTATAGATAAATGTATTGAACACAAAATGTTTCAGAAAATGAGCCGATATCAGTTTATTTTATGTTTGCAAGTTATTTAAAAATGTACGGATAATAGATTCATACATATCATCATCATCATCATCATCATCATCATCATCAGATTCTAAAGGCTAAGTCTTGTTGCCGCAGCCATTGATGTCTATCTTGAGCCAGGCTTTTCAACTAAGCGCAGGTCTTGAAATTCATCCTCAGAAGCAGGTTCTTAAAATAAGACACTCTGGGTTGTCCTCTTCTTGTTCTTCCGGCAATTATTCCTTCAATGATGTTAGAAAAGAACTGCTGATGATACAGAATGTGACCAATAAATTTTTATTTTCCGTTTTCCAAGTTCAGTTACTAGACTCCGTTTGCCTCCTATCTCGCTAAGGACTTTGGTATCGCACTTCATTTCACTACAACTTATCCTTTACTTTCTTCTCTAGATCCACATTTCAACTGCCTCTAGTCTGTTCTTTTCCTGCTCTCCTAATGTCCAGCTTTCGCAAACGTACAGAAAAGCATGCTCCATACAAAGGGTTTTACAAAGACTTTCCGAGTTTGAATATCTGTATATTTTGGGCTAGCAGATGCTTTTTATCTTGGAAAGTCCTCTTTTCCATTCCTATCTTTTCCGTGACTTCTGCTAAGCTTCGATTATTACTCGTGATTAGGGTTCCTAGGTAGCAATCAGTGTCATTTTCACATGGTTCTCAAGATAAACGCTGATAGATGAATCGACATCATGGGATAATGATATAAATATGATATAAATTGTACTTGTTCAATTTTATCAGGGCCAATTTTTAATACATATATATGCAGAGTGAATAACCTAAAACTTGCACCCCAAATATTTCTGAAATGGAAGGTGCTATTAGTGTGCAGTTTTCAAAGAAATTAAGTGTAACCAATGGCTCATAATTGTAGCTAATACACAGATTTTAATCAAATCCACCTGTAAGAAGACCAAACAGTTGTTGTTTTTGTTTGGTTTGTTTTTCTAGAATTGTTATGTCACACTAACACATAGAAAGTTTTCTGCATCGGAAAGATGAGTTACGATTAGGAAGGAATCAGTTGTAACTTGATTTAAGTGTAGCTCCAGCATTTGGGATACCGACGATGGGGGTTCGAATCGACCACCTCCTTCCGAATGCAAACTCACAGCTACATAACGCGTATCGCGCAGCCAGCTAGCTCAGTACCAAGTAGATGTGTTCCTCGAAGTATGGATACAATTTTGAAATGCAGGTCTGTGAAGAGGTCATGGCGTAATTATCAAGTGACTGCAATAATTCAAATCAGTGTCATTTTCACATGGTTCTCAAGATAAACGCTGATAGATGAATCGACATCATGGGATAATGATAGAAATATGATATAAATTGTACATATTCGGATGATTGTAATTTAACACTTTGTAAGTCACTGGTAGAACAATTTACAGTCCATGTGTCCTTTTCATTTAAATAATTTATGAATATGATTTGAACTTAACGACAAACAAGTGTACACCAAAATGCTGTAGGATTCAGTGACAATGATTTTGACAATACTAAAAGGAAGTTGAATAAAAGAGAAAATGTAAACTATAATAATGGGTACTGATATATGGAAGGTCGTTTGTTGTGTTAAAGTGAAATGTATTTCATGTTTGTTTCATGTTCATGGATGTTACGTTTTATTTCTTGTGGCCAAAACCTGGAAAAACCTCAGAAAATTTGGTAATTTACATCAGCAATAACTTGGTATTTTATTTTCGTTATGTCGATAGTTAATAATAATGTACTAACTATTGAGCTGGATTGCATAATTATTTTACTAGCGATTATTTAAGGAGTAGTTAGTTCTTCAACTAACGTTATATCACATCACTTTAAAACTTTGCCATGTAAAAGAAAAAGAAAAGTATTTTATTTTAGGATTATGGGCAGTATTTAATATTTGAATATTGAAAACATTTTGCTCTATGAAAGGTTAAGATGAAGATCAGTTAAATCATAATCCTCATTTACATGTTAACAAGATTCGTACGTAAAAAGGGCATATTGACTTCAATACAGAGTTATTCCCTCAGTACCCATTAGTATGGTTGACATTTTCACTTTTGTTCTCGATATTATGGACACGACCCAGCCCCTAATTCAAATTCATAATCTCTCTACTGCGAACAAATCAACACATTAGATTGTTAAGTCACCGAGGCTTCAATTTCTCTACCTAGTATATTGCTGCTGGAAGTTCCGTGCGTTCACAGTCCGAACGGCACAGAATGATAATAACTAACCATCCAGCCATATCAGCAGCGGTGTAACGACAGTAGCTCCGCATATCGGTGGGCGCGATAAACAGGCAGCAGGTGCTATCATAGCCTCCTCTGGCGCTAATGCAGCGCTACAGTTATCATCGATCCAGGTGACCGTGATGACACGTGTGTCGCACGTGCAACAGAGATTTAACTAGAACCACCACGGATTAGCCTAGCTGGTCCACACATCACACAGTTCGAGTCCCGACAAGAATAATTAGTGGTTTTGGTAATTTGCTCCACTGTTAAGCTCATTCACTGCAGTGCTCATTTAATCTGAATGTTTTTAAATCCGATTCATTTGCTCTTTTGTCGACTTATGCGTTCGGCTGTATTGACAGTATTCGGTTGCAGCAACTAGTGTTAACCTAATATTCTTTTAAATATTGTACTAATCAAAATTTTGCATAGAACTGTTTCAAATAAATGCCACGGAACACTAGGCGTTATAAAAAGTAAAAATCATGTCATAACAATGAGATCTCAGTAAGTTCGTTACCTCACTTTCGCTGTGAGAGCAACTTTGTCTTGTCCCATTAGACATGCCTTAATTATTCTTAGTTTTCTTTACACGTTGACACTTATCTGTGTATTTCGTTTTTCCCTTCCTTGGTTTGATGCATTCCGCATCATTCTTCTCTTAAACGACTCGTAATGTAGATACCAAATTGAAATGAATTAATCACATCATCAAGCGCTCCAAAGTACTGAGGATAGGTGTTATTGCAAAAACTATTGGGTACAACTTAGTTCCTTTAGAGTGATACTAACTAAACGTTGCTTGAGACCTACAGTGTGAACACCACATAAAATGTAAGACTTCCCCGATGAAGAGAATTTGTGACTATATCTTAAAATACTTTTTTTAAATAATTGATAGGTTATTCAGTCTGTCGAAACTTTTTTGCTAGTGGCTTTACGTCGCACCGACACAGATAGCTCCTACGGCGACGAAGGGATAGGAAAGGGCTAGGAGTTGGAAGAAAGCGGCCGTGGCCTTAATTAAGGTACTGCCCCAGCACTTTCCTAGTGTGAAAATGGGAAAACACGGGAAACCATCTTCAGAGCTGCCGACAGTGGGATTCGAATCCACTATGTCTCGGATGCAAGCTCATAGCCGCGCGCCTAAATCCGCATGGCCATCTCGCCCGGTCTGCAGAAACTTATTTTGAGTAATAAATTTACGAACTACTTGAAAAACATATGGTAATAATATTATGCTTGAAAATGAAATAATTAAAATAGAATGGCTTGTGTCATTCTTTCATGAACATAATCAGATTCTATTAAATCACACTCAAATATTTAGGATTTCAAGTTCCTACGCATTTAAACAAAAACAAAAATATGAAAACCTAACCAAACCCCATGGCACAACAGCCCTGAAGGGCCATGACCTACCAACCGACCGCTGTTCAGTCCGATGGCCTGCGAATTACACGGTGCCGTGTGGTCAGCACGACGAATCCTCTCGGCCGTTATTCTTGGCTTTATAGACCGGGGCCGCCAACTCACCTCCAGATAGCTCCTCAATTGTAATCACTTAGGCTGCGTGGACCTTGAACCAGCCCTCAGAGCCAGGTAAAAATCCCTGACCTGGCCGCGAATTGAATCCCGAGCCCTCCGGGTAAGAGAAGGGCACGCTACCCCTACACAATGGGGAAGGCTTCATAAATGTTCATACATTTCAAACTATAATAATAATAATAATAATAATAATAATAATAATAATAATAATAATAATAATAATAATAATAATAATAATAATAATAATAATAATAATAATAATGTCTCAATATGTTTTCCTTTTCACGTAGTTTACACATTTAATACTCAAAATTAGTTTCGTCAGACTGAAGAGCCTAACAGTTGTTAAGTAACTGAGTCAAGACTGAAAAGAGATGGCAACATATATTAAAAAAACTATCTTAATAGATTCAACGAAACCATGCGTTGATGCTCGACAGAATCAGTCAGAATTTTAAAGGAAGGAAATGGTCCATTTGGTAGACCACTCCGAGTTGTATGATGCCAGCAAGGAAAAGATGTCTGCTGCCACATCTTGTTTATCCGACAACTCTAATTAGGTAATCAGTAATAGGTCACCAAACAGAATTCTAGATTTTCCGCCATGTAATGGAGTAAAAACGGATTATTGGGACTGATATGCAAACAGCCTATATGGTGTCAAATCAAAATGTCTGTACACACTTCCTGAGGCCATACGGTATTATTATCAGAGAGATGGTCCGGCTCTATGGCTAAATGGTTAGCGTGCTGGCCTTTGCTCACAGGGGTCCCGGGTTCATTTCCCGGCAGGGTCGGGAATTATAACCGTAATTGGGTAATTTCGCTGACACGGGGGCTAGGTGTATGTGTCGTCTTCATCATCATTTCCTCCTCTTCGCGACGGGCAGGTCGCCTACGGGCGTTAAATCAAAAGACCTGCTTCTGGAGAGTCGAACTTGTCCACGGACAATCCCGGCACTGAAAGCCATACGCCATTTCATTTCATTTCATTTCATTTCATTTCATTTCATTTCATTTCATTTCATTTCATCAGAGAGACTGAATTTCCTCAACTGTTGATCACGATGGTGTAGCTGCTTATAAATATCGTTTAACTGAAACATAGACAGAGGTGGCAACATTGTAAATAACTGACCAGAGAGCCGACAGTTTGCATGGTTTGGTGTCCGTAGTAACAGCTCAGAACGTTGTCACTCTGAGACACACATCCGCTAAGCATAGGAGAAATTCAAGCAACATTCGTGATTAATGGTTACGTTCAGCCGAACACAACGTGACATGATTTAATTATTGTGCAAAAAAAAAAAACTTTGACCGGGAAATCTGTCACGAAGTGTGTTTGTGCCAAATACCTTTTAAGGTATTCGTTTGTGCTCCACGGTAACGCAGTTCAACAAGTTACCACCGCAACAATGTACAGTCAGTGCCGTTTTCGCCGGGGTCTTATGGATCACCCACCATGCAGGAAAGATCGTTCTCTTTACAACAGACATGTATTTAGTCTTCTGAAGAAAGACTTGAAGAGTCATCGCTTCACCACCGAACAAGTAATTCCTAACGCTGTATAACAGTGGTTACTAGCAACCAGTATTCTTCATTGTAGATGGTATAGGGAAACTTATTTTGTGTTGTGTTCTCCAGTACACACACACGTACATATATATAGAGAGAAAGATCGATAGAGAGAGAGAGAGAGAGAGTACATTTCTAGATACTAATCTAGGCTTCAATCCAACAACCCTTATACATGAAGCAAAACAGGAATTGAGGAACATCCCTCACAGCAAACGACTCCTGCTGAACCCCCTCAGCTATCGAAAAGTGTATCAAGGAGGTTCAGCCACGAGGACTTCGCTCTCAAATCCATTACCATGGGTTCAGTGAATCCATACTTGGTCACAAAGGGAAATTACTTCGATACTTTAATCTTGTTTGGAGATATTTCAATTCATTTTTCATCGTAAATTTTTATTCCCTTATCTCACATTAATGACTCTTCAGTCGTTAGTTGATAAAATCTCCTTTTGCTCCTGTGTCTTCATTTCACTTTTGTAGGAGACCACAAATCAAAAATTAAATACGATGATGATGCTTATTGTTTAAAGGGGCCTAACATCGAGGTCATCGGCCCAAAATGGTACGAAATGAGACGAAATGTAATGCCAGTTTAAGAGTCCAAAATTATCCACTGACCAGAATTCAAAACGTGACGACGAAGAATGAATGGATGAATATGAATTTAAAACAATCAGTGGATCCGACCCGCAATGCCTCGCCTTCCCAAAAACTATCTTAAACAATAGTATTACAGACCAAGGGACTGCTTCTAAAGCACATTCGTGAATCGATAATGCTTGTGGTCTAAACGGGTCCAAAATTCAGGTCTACGGATCCTCATAATGCGACTTATCACTAGTAAAGTAGAACCATTGTATTTTTCATGTTTCGGTACTAATCAAAAGCGTGTAGACTCACGGTGTTCCACACATTATGGTACTACTCACAAGTCGTACGGGTAACGCAGTCCTATGGTGTTTCTCACATAATGGCGCCACACATAGGTAAGCAAACCCATGGTGTTCCTCACATAAGTGTACTAATCACGGGCGCCGTTATTCCCGTGGTGTTCCTCACATAGTGGGTACTAAAGAGAGGCAACGCAGACCCACGATGCCGCTCATATAGTAGTACTAAGGACAGGCAACTCCCGGAGCCGTGGTGTTTCTCACATAATGGTACTAATCACAGGCAACGTAAGCCCATGGTAGTCTGCATATAGTGGTACTGATCACAGGTACTGTATACCCACAGTGAACTAACTCTCTGCTGTTACTAATCGCAAACCTGTAATGTACCTAACATAGTGGTACTACTCGCAAGTAAAGGCGACCCATGGTGTTCCCAGCGTGATGGTACTAATCACAAGTAGTTCCATGGTTCTAATACAATCATACCGAGGTCGCCCTTTTTAGTCGCCCCTTGCGACAGGCAGGGGACACTGTGGGTGTATTCTTCGTCTGCGTCCTCTACCCACAGAGGGTAGACAGAGAGAGAAAAGAAGAAAAAAGAAGGGAACCGTCATTTCGAAAAGTGAAGTAACGGACGAAGAAAGGCAAGGGCCATGGAGGGCGTGGAAATGAAAGACTTCCTAGGCCTCGAATGCTCTAATACCATGGAGGTCGCAAAAGAACAAGCGTTGACCAAGGGAGGTAGGACAGGATAGATGAAAGTGAGGAGCCTGGCACAAGTAAGTGCAAGCAATGCCAGGACTCAGCTAAGGACCCCGTGGATGCCAACCCACGCTCCCAAGTTGAGAGCCCTGGGCTCCATTTTACTCGCCTCTTACGACAGACAGAGGACACCGTGGGTGTATTCGCCTGCGCCCCCCCCCACCCACAGAGGGTTATTGAATACGAGAACGCTGAAACATTTTAAGTTATACGTTCCCAAATAAAAGCACTCGGTGATAAATAAATCAGGCACACTTGAAAAGGATTGAATTAGTAATGAATGTGTAACTCAACAAGTAGTTAAAAACTGTACGAGTCTGTAAATTAGTACCGTGAAATGGCACAGCCACTTGCTCCGAAATGTTGACGAATCTTATTACAAATTTCCTTGAATACGAAATAAAGGTAATTAAATCTACTGTAGCGGTAAAATAGTTCACTTTGAGCAGTCTTCTGAAAAGTCTTCGACGTAACAGATCCTTCATAGCGAGCATTGTAATAACTTCGTAATTTTAAGACAAGATATGAAAATCAATTTACCTTACAAACATCTGATGAAGTAATTTTCTCCTCAATGCACATCTGATGAAGCCATTTTGTATCTCTACACTGCACATAACTAACGAGCTTTCCTTTTAACAATTAATTCAAGTAATGATGTATACTATTAGTCCCATGGTGTAGTGTGAGTATGTCTGGCTCGGAGGCCCCAAGTTCCATTCCCGGTTCGTCCAAGGATTAAATTCTTAGTGGGGGCTGGGACGTGGTTCATTCGTCTTTTGGTGTTCAAGCAAGGAGCTGGCTGACATGACGGGAAGTAAACCCCGTCAATAACCAATATGCTTGAGGAAGCTCTTACACTGAACG